>NW_026040153.1:0-42137 GCF_023343835.1 Lagopus muta
TGTAGGACCACAGCAGTTGTGGTTGTGCCCACTGCGGTTGTCATTGGAATCTGAGGAGTCCACGCTTTGTTTTACTGCCCTGGATAAATAGGCCAAGAAATTGTTGGGTTTGTTTTAACACAAATGGCACCAGAAGAGCATCGTAGGGATTGGAAAGGGCTGGAAAGCTGGGGGAGAGGAATGGTGTGATTCCCTTGGAAATAAGGGAGGGGTTTTGTGCTTGGAAAGGGGAAAGGAACTTGTTTGCTCCCAGAAGGAAAGCAAACCTCTGTGCTGCGGTTGCGCAGAGCAGCTCCTCTCGCTGGGAGCGGTGCTGAGATCCCAGAGCACAGAGCAGCATTTACCCCCAACAGATCCAAGTGCAGCACCCCGCTGCCAAGTCCATGATTGAGATCAGCCGCACTCAGGACGAGGAGGTCGGGGACGGGACCACGTCTGTCATTATCCTGGTAAGGGGGGCACAAAACCTCCCCTGAGGTTTATTGTGTGCGTAGCAAAGCCCGCTGGGGACGCCTTGAGGGGAGACCCGGCTGTTATTTGTAGCCCTAAAACGGGGGTTTGGGGATTTGAAAGGAGAGGAGCAGTGGGTCAGAGCTGTCGGTGGGGCTCAGTGCTGGCAGAGCTGTGCTTTGTCCCTGCGTTGAGCACAGTGATGCTGTGGGAGCACGGGGACCCTAAGCCTAATGCTGGACCCCCACCCACAGCTGGAGAGATGCTCTCTGTTGCTGAGCACTTCCTGGAGCAGCAAATGCACCCAACCGTCATCATCGGCGCTTACCGCAAGGCTCTGGACGACATGATCCACGTCCTGAAGAAGATCAGGTCAGTGCACCTGGGTCAGGGAGCAGCCGAGCGCTGTGGCGTCCATAAATGTGTGGGTCCCAATGGGATGCACCCATGGGTGCTGAGGGAGCTGGCAGAGGTTGCTCAGCCACTTTGGTAAGTGGTGGGGGATGGGAGAGCTGCCTGAGGAGGGAAGGAGAGCAGATGTCAGACCAGCCTTTGCAGAGGAGCTGGGTGGCTGTAGAGTATCAGACTCACCTCCATCCAGCTGGGAGCCTGGATCCAACGGGGTCACAGAATCACAGAATCACCCGGGTTGGAAGGGACCCCAAGGATCATGGAGTTCCAACCCCCCTGCCTGGCAGGGCCACCAAACATCCACATTCAGATCAGGTTGCCCAGGACCCCGTCCAACCTGGCCTTGAACACGGCCAAGGACGGGGCATCCACAACCTCCCTGGGCAGAGCTCATGGGGGCATTGGATGCTATAGGATCCCATAGGTGACCCCCACTGCCGTGGGGTCCCCAAACCCCACTGTGGATGGGTGCTCTAGGATCCCATGGGTGCCTCCCACTGCCATGGGGTGCCCTGTATCCCATGGGGTCTCCTGTATCCCACAGGGATGGGTGCTCTAGGATCCCATAGGGGTCACTGGGTGCCATGGGGTCCCCTGTATCCCACAGAGATGGATGCTCTAGGATCCATAGAGGGCACTGGGTGCCATAGGGTGCTATGGGGTCCTGCCTGGGGATGGGTGCTCTAGGATCCCATAGGTGCCCCCCACCACCATGGGGTGCCCTGTATCCCAACAGGATGGATCCTATAGCATCCCATAGGTGCCATTGGGTGCCATGGGGTCCCATGACATTAGGGTTAGAACTTCCCCCTAACATCCAACCTCAATCTTCCCTCCTTCAATGTGGATCCATTTCCCCTCGTCCTGCTGTTGTCAGCCCTTCTGAAGAGTTTACTCCCCTCCTGGCTGTAGGTTCCCTTCAGGTACTGATAGGCTGCAATGAGGTCACCCCCGCAGCCTTCTCTTCTCCAGGCTGAACAAGCCCAACTCCCTCAGCCTGTCCTCATAGGGGAGCTGCTCCAGCCCCCTCATCATCTTAGTCGCCCTCCTCTGGACCCTTTCCACAATCTCAATGTCTTTCTTGTACTGAGGGCTCCACACCTGGACACAGTACTCCAGATGGGGCCTCACAAGAGCCGAGTAGAGAGGGACGATCACCTCCCTGTCCCTGCTGACCACCCCTCTCCTGATGGAGCCCAGGATCCCATTTGCCTTTCGAGCTGCCAGAGCGCACTGCTGGCTCATGTTCAGTCTCTCATCCATCAGGACCCCCAGGTCCTTCTCTGCCCAGCTGCTCTCCAGGCCCACTCCTCCCATCCTGTACAGGTGCCTGGGGTTCCTCCGGCCCAAATGCAAAACCCTGCAGTTTGCCGTGTTGAACCTCATTAGGTTCACCCAAGAGTCCCGAGGGTCGGTGCTGGGGTCAGCATGGCTTCAGAAGGGGAAGCGGTGCTCGAGTGGCCTTTTATGAACACATAACCAGGCAGGACAGGTGATGGCAAAGCAGAGGATCCTGGTTTTGGTAAAGCTTTCGGCAACGTTTCTCATGGCATCCTCACAGCTACACACAAATGTGGTGTGGATGGTTGGGTGGTGAGGGGCACTGTGAAGAGCTGGGGGTCAGTTGGGATGGAGACCAGCTGGGAGCCTGGATCCAACGGGGTCCCTCGGTTTGGTGCTGGGATCAGTGCTGCTCGCTGCACACAGCAGCAACGGGGGGGGAGGAAATCGAGTGCATTGGAGGTGGTGGCCTCAGGATGCCCTTCCCCTGGGGCACAGCTTGGTGCTGGGGCTGCAGCAGGGTTCCAGAAACCCATTTAGCGCTGCCTGGGGGCTCTGCTGCCTCCTGCCCCTGTGATGTATGTACAGAGGGGGGGGTCGTTGGTGGCTGTGTCCAACCCCTCCTCTGGAACAACTCCTCCTGTGCTGCCACCAGGCATAATGAGGAGAAGAGGGTTTGGGGCAGTCAGCATGGCTTCAGAAGGGGAAGCGGTGCTCGAGTGGCCTTTTATGAACACATAACCAGGCGGACAGGCGATGGCAAAGAAGAGGATCCTGGTTTTGGTAAAGCTTTCAGCAACGTTTCTCATGGCATCCTCACAGCTACACACAAATGTGGTGTGGATGGTTGGGTGGTGAGGGGCACTGTGAAGAGCTGGGGGTCAGTTGGGATGGAGACCAGCTGGGAGCGTGGATCCAACGGGGTCCCTCGGTTCGGTGCTGGGATCAGTGCTGCTCGCTGCACACAGCAGCAACGGGGGGGGGGGGAGGAAATCGAGTGCATTGGAGGTGGTGGCCCAGAACTGGGAGGAGAGGGCCGACAGGCAGAGGGCTGTGCTGCCACCCAGGGACAGCTGGGCAGGCTGGAGAGCCGGGGAGAAATGGGATGAGGTGGAGCAGGGCAGCGTAGAGCCTGGTGTGTGGACAGGAACGGCTGGGTGCCGGAACGCGCTGGGAAGCGGCTGCTGGAGAGCAGCGGAGGGGAAGATGTCTGAGTGGGGAGAAGCGCGGGGGGCGAGATGCCGGCTAAGAAGCAAAAGCTGAGCAGCGATGAGAACAGCAACCCTGGGGACCTGTCTGGTGATGAGAACGTGAGGAGGAGTGGGGGTGAAGCAGGAAGGTGGGGGAGGCGGTGGCGAGGTGGGAGCGTGCGGCAGCTCTGTAGGTGAGGGGCCGCGCTTTCCCCGCGTGCGTGAGGGAGAATTGGAGGCCCTGAGGTGTGAGCGCCCCTCTCTGTCACTCCTAGTAGCCAGAAAAAAAGCTGCTTTTCGTGCAGCTCTGTGTCGTTTTTCATCACTGCCGCGTTGTAAAGCAGCATTCAGTATTAATTTGTGCACGCAGCACTTGGGGGAATGAAGGAATAGGGAATAATGGCAGCGTTGTAGGGGTTGGAAGGGTCCTCTGGGGATCGTCCCGTCTGACCCCTCTGCTAAAGCAGCCGTAGGTTGCTGCTCATAAGCTGCTGTCAGCAGGAATTGGCTGCAAGGGTTGAGGGCTGTTTTCCTCTCAACTGTGCTAAAATAGAGGCATTCAAAGCAAAGGTCGTGCGATTGATTTCCAAGTAGCTTAAGAGTTGAAAGATAATCTGAGCAATCTGGTTTGTGCAGTTGATGAATTGGGGGGAGTTACTGAAGTAGCAGTCAGGGAGCACTGTTGGTGATAGGTGGATGGTTGGACTGGATGATCTTGAAGGTCTTTTCCAACCTTGGGGATTCTGTGATTCTGTGACCTGGGGTCCCGGTGGGCAGCAGGAGGACAGGAGGGCAGCGCTGCGCCCTTGCGGCCAAGAAGCTGAAGGCGCCCCGAGCTGCGTTAGAAGGGGGCTGCAGGAGGTGCAGGGAGGTTCTCCTCCCCCTCCGCACCCGGTGTCCACCAGCGCCTCCCATTTCGGTGGCTCTGCTGTGCCAGGCCGCCTCACCCACGCCTTCCAGCGCAGCCTGCCGTCCCTCCCGGCGCTGGGCAGGACCCCTCTGTCGGTGCCCTCTGTTGTTCTCAGGCCGTTGCCGTGTCCCGCAGCAACTGGAGCGCTCGCTTCTTTGCAGCGGTTGCTCCGGTGCTCCGTCTGTCCTGCAGTTCCTGCGGCGCGGTGCCTTTTTGATGCCGCTCCTTCGCCTCCTCTCCGTGCTCACGCAGGCAGAGCCGCGAGGCAGAACACGGCGCGGTGCTGCTGCCGTCCCTCGAGCAGGAGGACGTCTGTGCTGACAGCTGGGCCGTTGGGCGGTGCGGGCTGGGAGGAAACCGCTTTGATCGGCCCTTCCAGGAGGCTGCTTTGGGAATCCTGCTCCCCATAGGGGCATCTGGTGCCGCCGTGGTGCCACCCGTCAGCATCGGGCGTTGCAGGCGGTTCATCCGTTGGCTTTTCTTCGTTGCTCTCCGTTCTGTTTGGTTTTTCAGCCCCTTCTGCAAAGGCTGCGACACGAACTCGTAGAGGGGCTAAATGTCATCGAAGCCTTGAAGTTTATTAATTGGCTCATTTATGAGGGCTCTTCTTTCCCCTCTGCTCTCACTGCCGACGTAGCGGCGTAGCTTTGCGCTGCTTAAAAATGCAAACGGGTGGTTTAAAAAGCAGCCAAGATAACGGAGCAGAGCCAGCAGTGCAGAAATGACTGATTGCAGGCAGGAGGGCTCCGTGCAGCTCCAGCCAGAGCCACCACACAGCAGGTCCTTCAGTTTCTTGTCCTTACAAAGTCCAGCCCCATCCAGCAAGGCTCTCTTGCACACCCCTGCTCCTTTGGGTGCCAGCAGTCCTTGTGGGTGATGCCATGGCTTTGGAGCACGCCTGCCTCTCTCAGGATCCTGCTCCTGGTCTGGCTCGTCAGCAATGAAAGTGGGGCTCCATAACATTTCCACCACGCTGTGTTCTCTGTTCTGTTTGTTTTTTCAGCCCCTTCTGCAAAGGCTGCGACACGAACTCGTAGAGGGGGCTAAATGTCATCGAAGCCTTGAAGTTTATTAATTGGCTCATTTATGAGGGCTCTTCTTTCCCCTCTGCCCTCACTGCTGACATAGCAGCATAGATTTGCGCTGCAGCGCTTGTGGATGGCAGCACGGGCTTTGGTGCTCTCTCAGGATCCTGCTCCTGCTCTGGCCTTCATGGTGGCACTGAGCTGCCCAGGGAGCCCAGGTTGGGCCGGGTGACTTTTCCAGGTCTCTCCCAATGCCTGACATCCATGCAGAAGCATGGAGGTGGTGAGGAGGGCTGTGGGTTCTGCATGGCCCACAGGGGTTTGCTTTGATAAAACACGGAGCTGGGGGGGGGTGGCACACGTTACAGCTCAGTTGTGGCTTGGAGCAGCGCTGGCTTGGCTGCTCAGCCCTTCCTGTCCCACAGCACCCCTGTGGATGTGAACAACAGAGAGATGATGCTGAAAATCATCAAGAGTGCCATAAACACCAAAGCCATCACCGCTGGTCCGAGCTGGCCTGCAGCATCGCTCTGGATGCTGTCAGGATGGTGGAGCTGGAGGAGAACGGCCGAAAGGAGATCGATATCAAGAAATACGCCAAAGTGGAGAAGGTGAGTGCTGAGCTGCTGCTGTGCTGGGGGGGAGATGCTGGGATGCTGAGGGGGGAAGTAACTGGGCTCTGCTGCTCAGCCTGCTCTGCTGCTCCGTCCTCTTTGGTGCTGTCAGCCACGAGCTCATATTATGGGTTGTGTGTGCTGAGTGGGCAGCTTTGGGGGCAGCCTTGGGGGCAGCTTTGGGGGCGAGCTTTGGAGCAGCTTTGGGGGCAGCTTTGGGAGCAGCTTTGGGGGTGTGCTTTGGGGGCAGCTTTGGGGGCAGCCTTGGGGGCATGCTTTGGAGCAGCTTTGGAGCAGCTTTGGGGGGGCAGCTTTAGGGGCAGCTTTAGGGGTGTGCTTTGGGGGCAGCTTTGGGGGCAGCTTTGGAGCAGCTTTGGGGGTGTGCTTTGGGGGTGTGCTTTGGGGGTGTGCTTTGGGGGTGTGCTTTGGGGGCAGATTTAGGGGTGTGCTTTGGGGCAGCTTTGGGGGCGAGCTTTGGAGCAGCTTTGGGGGCAGCTTTGGGGGCAGCTTTGGAGCAGCTTTGGAGCAGCTTTGGGGGCGTGCTTTGGGGGCAGCTTTGGGGGCGCAGCTGTGGTGCTGTAGGTGGATCTCGGCAGGTCTCCCTTCTCTCTGTCAGATCCCAGGTGGTTTCAGCGAGGATTCCTGTGTGCTGCGCGGCATCATGGTGAACAAGGACGTGACGCATCCCAGGATGCGGCGCCTCATCAAGAACCCCCGCATCGTGCTGCTGGATTGTTCACTGGAGTACAAGAAAGGAGAGAGCCAGGTGAGCAGGATGGCGGGGCTGGGCCGCTGTTAATTGCTGTTAATTGCATGGGTCTCATTAGCAAGAAGTTCCAGCCCTACCAGCGCTCCCCCAGGGTTGGGGTAGGGGAACAGGTCAGCCATGGGGCAGCAGGGGTGGCCAACATGGCGTCCTGGGGTGCCTTGCATGGCCAGCAGTCGATGGAGGCGATCCTCCCCCTCTGCTCTGCCCTGTGAGGCCTCATCTGCAGCACTGCGTCCAGTTCTGGGCTGCCCAGCACAAAACAGACAGGGAGCTCTTGGGAAGAGAACAGCGGAGGGGCAGGAAGATGGTGAGGGGCCTGGAGCATCTCTGCTATGGGGAAAGGCTGAGTGAGCTGGGGCTGTGCAGCATGGAGAACAGGAGACTGAGAGGGGAGCTGATCCAGGGCTGTGAATATCTGAGGTGTGGGGGACAGAATGGCGAGGATGGACTCTGTTCAGTGGGGAGTGGAGACAGGAGGAGGGGAAACGGCCGGAAATGCAGCACAGGAAGTTGTGCAGCAATGTGCGAAGGAACGGCTGTGCAGTGAGGGGAGGAGCAATGGGACAGGGAGGGGGGAGTCTGTGGGTCCCAGTGTGTCTCTATGGGTCCCAATGGGTCCCAACGTGTCTCTATGGGTCTCAACGTGTCTCTATGAGTCCCAATGGGTCCCAATGTGTCTCTATGGGTCCCAATGTGTCTCTATGGGTCCCAATGGGTCTCTATGGGTCCCAATGGATCCCAACGTGTCTCCATGGGTCCCAACGTGTCTCCATGGGTCCCAACGTGTCTCCATGGGTCCCAACGTGTCTCCATGGGTCCCAACGGCTCCCAATGGGTCCCAACGTGTCTCTATGGGTCCCAACGTGTCTCTATGGGTCCCAACGTGTCTCTATAGATCCCAATGGGTCCCAACGTGTCTCTATGGGTCCCAATGGGTCCCAATGTGTCTCTATGGGTCCCAATGTGTCTCTATGGGTCCCAGTGTGTCTCTATGGATCCCAATGGGTCCCAACGTGTCTCCATGGGTCCCAACGTGTCTCCATGGGTCCCAACGTGTCCCAATGGGTCCCACTGCTCACTGCAGCAGGCTGCCCATGGAGGTGCTGGAGTCTCCTGCTCTGCAGATGTTCCAGGCCTGCCTGGATGCCGAGCTGTGCGCCCTGCTGTAGGAACGGCTTGGGCAGGGGGGTTGGACTCCATGAGCTCTGCAGCTCCCTTCCAAGCCCTACAATTCTGTGATGCTGTGAATCGTGAGCTCAGGGCCGGGTTCTGAGCGATGCTTCTCTTCCCCTGCAGACCGACATTGAGATCACACGGGAGGAGGACTTTGCGCGCATCCTGCAGATGGAGGAGGAATACATCCAGCAGATCTGTGAGGACCTGCTGAGGGTGAAGCCAGACCTGGTCATCACCGAGAAGGGCATTTCGGGTAACGGCGTCGCACCCCTTCCTTTAGCAGCCCCCATTGCTTTGTTGGGGTTGTGAGGGCGCTGCCCACCCCTGACCGGGGCGCACGCGTCGCTTTCAGACCTGGCCCAGCACTACCTGATGAGAGCCAACATCAGCGCCGTCCGCAGGGTGAGGAAGACGGACAACAACCGCATCGCCAGGTGAGCGCCGTCCCGCTGCAGGGCGCTCCTTGGGGGCGGTGCTGGCCGTTGTCACCCGATGACGTCCCCCCTCTGTCCCCATCTCTGAGCAGGGCCTGCGGGGCCCGCATCGTCAGCCGCACCGATGAGCTGCGGGAGGAGGACGTGGGCACCGGCGCCGGGCTGTTTGAGGTGAAAAAGATTGGAGATGAGTACTTTGCCTTCATCACCGAATGCAAGGACCCCAAAGCCTGCACCATCGTCCTGCGTGGGGCCAGCAAGGAGATCCTGGCGGTGAGTTCTGCCCTCCGTGCCTGGCGTCGGTCATTGCTGAGGTTGTGAGCGGTGGTAGTTCAATGCACTGCCTGCCAGCCGGGCTCCTGCCGCCCCAGCCGGGCTCCTGCCGCCCCAGCCGGGCTCCTGCCGCCCCAGCCGGGCTCCTGCCGCCCCAGCCGGGCTGCAGTATCAGCACTCTGCATTCAGTACTGCTGTTCTTCCTCCCCCCGCTGCAGGAGGTGGAGCGCAACCTGCAGGACGCCATGCAGGTGTGCCGCAACGTGTTGGTGGACCCCCAGCTGGTGCCAGGAGGAGGGGCTGCAGAGATGGCGGTGTCCCACGCGCTGACGGAGAAGTCCAAAGGCATGACAGGAGTGGAGCAGTGGCCCTACAGAGCGGTGGCGCAGGCGCTGGAGGTCATCCCACGCACGCTCATCCAGAACTGCGGTGCCAGCACCATCCGTGTGCTCACCTCGCTGCGGGTGAGGCGCCCGGCTCCTGTGGGGCAGCTCCTCCGGTCTGCTTCTGCTGCCCCATGGCTCCTGTGGGGCAGCTTCTTTCCCCTGCTCCTGTGCAGCTCTTCCTCCTGCCCCCCCCAGCTCCCATGGAGGCTGATCCTTCCTCCCCCCAGGTCCTGTAGGGCACCTCCTTCCACCCCACCAGCTCCCGGGGGGTCGCTTCTCCTGCCCCCAGGTTCCTATGGGGTTGCTCCTTCCTCCTTCTGGTTCCTATGGGGCAGTTCCTCAGGCTGAGCCTGCAGCTCTTGAGCAGTTGCAGCATTCTTTTGTATGGTCGCAGTGCTGTAGGGGTTGGGAGGGACCACTGCAGACCCCCTTTCCCCCTGCTTAAAGCAGGTTCCTTTCATCACCGTGCACCAGAATTGCCCCGGTGGGCTTGGATCTCTCCAGCAGAGCCCTCCCACCTCTCTGGGCTCAACTGAGATGGAGCTCCCAGCTTCCAGTTTGGTGGAGGGACCCACAGAATCATAGAATGGACCCCAAGGATCAGCGTTGCAACCCCTCTGCCTGCTGCAGCTGTCGGGATTGCAGTTGTAGCACAGCATGAATGTGGAATTCAGTGCTTTGTTTCAATGATGAACCCCTGGGGGTGGGCAGGGCTCAAAGCTTCAGTGCTGAGGGTGGGAGAGGCGAGCGCTCACCTTTCCCTTGTGCTCAGGAACCTCTCTGTCCTCCCTGCAGGCCAAGCACACCCAGGAGGGCAGCCAGACGTGGGGGGGTGAATGGGGAGAGCGGAGCCTTGGCTGACATGAAGGAGTTGGGGGTCTGGGAGCCCCTGGCCGTCAAACTGCAGACCTACAAAACAGCTGTGGAGGTGAGGAGGGAGGAGGAGGAGGGGGGTGAGGAGGAGGAGAGGGGTGAGGAGGAGGGGGGTGAGGAGGAGGAGGAGGAGGGGGGTGAGGAGGAGGAGGAGGGGGGTGAGGAGGAGGAGGAGGAGGGGGGTGAGGAGGAGGAGGAGGAGGGGGGTGAGGAGGAGGAGGAGGAGGGGGGTGAGGAGGAGGAGGAGGAGGGGGGGGTGAGTGTCTGCTGTGTCTCCTGGAGCAGGGAACGTCACTGCTTGGTGCATGGATGAGCGCTGGGAGGGCAGCACAGCTCAGCTCTGCAGTGCCTTCAATTTCAGCCCAGCATGAGCGTTTGCTCCCTGGGGTTGGGTCACCGCTGGGGGCTGCCGTCCTTTCCTGGCGGTTGGGTGGAAACGTTGATGCTTGCAGCTGCTGCTCTGTGGGGTGAGGGCTGCCCTTGTGTGCTTCCATCCCTCGCTTTTTGCTCTGACCGGGGCTGCTTTCCCTGCAGACCGCCGTCCTCCTGCTCCGCATCGATGACATCGTGTCGGGACACAAAAAGAAAGGCGAAGAGCACAGCAAGGCGCCAGCACCCACTGAAGCAGCCCAGGAGTAGTGGGGCAGTGGGGCCACATCTGGAGCTGCTGTTTTTCCCCCCCTGTCCCGAGTTGGAGCAGAGGGTCCCAAAGTCAATTGCCCAAAGTTTGGGGGGTGGGATGGGAACGTGGTGACGGGGACACACAGTGCCTGGGCACGGGGGGGAGCTGTTGGTGTTTAATTTAAGTCTGTAATTCCTTGCAGTTTGCCTCAACAATAAAAGGCATCGCACCCTGCGGGGCTCTGTTGTGAACAGCCGTGAGCTGTCTGTCTGTCTGTCCTCGTGCCCCGTCTGCTCCCCTCCCTCCATCTCTGCCATCTGTCCCCCATTTGGCGCATCCTCGTGTCCCCTGCCTGGTCCCCATCTCTCCTGCCCCGCATCCGCTCCCCATTACCCCGTTTTCTGAGCTGCCTTTCAGCCGCCGTTGGCTCCCCGTACTGAAGTTGTTGTAGGGAGTTTTAGCCCCGTTTCTCAGCAAGGCTCTGCGCTCGGCGGGTGAACGGTGCGGACCCGGGGCGGCGGTGTCCCCACCTCGGGAGGGGAGCGGCTCCTTTAAGAGCGTCCTCTTCCGGGAGGCGCGGCACCTTTGGGGGGGGCGGTCACGTGATGTGCTGCACCGGAAGGAGAATGGCGGCGCCGGCGCTGGGCGCGCTGCTGCTGCTGCTGGGGGCGGCGGCGGTCGGCGGACGGGAGGTACGGGGGGGGGGGGGGGCGATCGGTCCGTCCGTCCGTCCGTCCGTCCTTCCTTCCCTTCCCCGTGGGGAGCGGTGACATTCGAGGCCTTTCGTCCTCCCCGATCCCGCGAATCGCGGCGCCCGTCCGTCCGTCTGTCCGTCCCTGCCTCGGTCCGTCTGTCCCTTCTTCTGTCCGTCCTTGCTCTGTTCCTGCCTCAGTCCTTCCATCTGCTCCTTCATCCATCCCTGTCCTGCCTCCCTCCCTTCCTTCCTGTGTGCAGCCCTGCCTCTGTCCCTGCCTTGCTCCGTCTCTACTTCTGTCTGTCCATCCCTACCTCGGTCCATCTGTTCCTGTCTCCATCCACCCCTCCCTTGGTCCGTCCCAATTTCTGTCCATCCTGCCCCCATCCATCCCTACCCCAGTCTGTCTGTCCCTCCCTTGGTCCATCCATCCATCCCTCCCTCAGTCCGTCTGTCCCTACATCTGTCCATCCCTGCTTCCATCTCCCCCTGCTTCCATCTGTCCCTACATCTGTCCATGCCTGCCTCCATCCATCCCTCCCTCAGTCCGTCTGTCCCTACACCTGTCTGTCCCTACCTCCATCCATCCCTTTCTCGGGACACCCATCCCTACCCCAGTCTGTCTGTCCCTCTCTTGGTCCATCCATCCTTCCTTCAGTCCATCTGTCCCTACATCTGTCCATCCCTACCTCCACCCATCCCTCTCTCAGCACATCCACCGCTACCCCAGTCTGTCTGTCTCTCCCTTGATCCATCCATCCCTCCCTTGGTCTGTCTGTCCCTACATCCCTACCTCTCTCCATCCCTGCCCCTGTCTGTCTGTCCGTCCCTACCTCCTCCCATCCATCCCACAGATATCAATGCAGTACAACCCCGGTTGGAACGGCTCCTCAGTTTCCTCGGTCAACGTTCTGCACGTGCGGGCGGTGGGGCGCAGCGACTCGCTGCACTACGTGTGGAGCAGCATCGGGGCCCCCTCAGTGCTGCTGGTGGCCACAAGCAGCCCCAGCAGCGCTCTGTCCATCGACTGGAGCCGCCTGCTGTCCCCTGCGCCCGCCGGCGCCGTGTGGATCGAGCCGCCCGGCAGCGTGGTGCATGCAGCTGCTGTTGTCTTCACCAAGGTATGGATGGGAGGAGAGGAGCCCCAAATCTGTGGGGTGTGTGGGGTGGTGGTGGGTCCCCTCTCCCTGCTCCTGAATGAGTCCTGCAGCCCCAACGCCAAGCGGAGCCACGCGGTGATGTGGGGTTGGGTGAGGAGGAGTCCCTGCTCTGAGATGCCTCAGCTGGAGCTCAGCGTTCAGAGGTGGAGTTCTCAGTGCAGGGGAGACGGTTGGAGGGCCGCAGAAATGAAGGCTGGGATGGAATCCCCCCCCCAGCTACTGCAGGTGGGGAGCTGAGGTTGTGGTGCCTGGAGAGGAGAGAGTTCTGGAGAGCTGAGAGCTGCCTGCGGGATGGAAGGGTGGGAGAGGGACGGGCTCTGCAGCAGGGTGAGGGGCAGAGGGGGGAGGTGGTTCCAGCTGTGTGGAGGTCTTCCCAGCACTGCTCTTCCCAGCAGTGGGGAGGCCGTGGCACAGGCTGCACGGGTGCACACAGAAGCTGTGTGCTCCATCCCAGCAGAGCTGAGGTTGGGGATGGGGCTGTGAGCACTGGGGGGGCTGTGGGTGTCCCTGCTCACTGCTGAGAGCAAACAGCCTCTGGGGGTCCCAACAGTAATTCCCAGAGACGTGGTGTGAAGAGATGACATCCAGAACATCTCCTGTGCTGCAAACCAGCGGGGGTTGGCAGGGGTGAGAAGGGGGTCCTACGTGTGGGGAGGAACGATCGCATACAGTGGTACAGGTGGGGCTGAGCTGCTGCAGGGGGGCCCCGCAGAGAAGCTCCTGGGGGTCCTGGTTGACCACAAGCCAGCAGTGTGGCACCGGCTCTGGTGGCCCCGAAGGCCAGTAGTGTCCTGGTTGGCTGACAGATGACCAGTGGTTGAGCACGAGCCAGCAGTGTGCCTCAATGGCCCAGAAGGCTGATGGTTCCCTGGGGGCACAGCCTGCAGAAGGGCCAGCAGGGCTGGGAGGTGCTGCTCTGCTCTGCTCTGCTCTGCTCTGCTCTGCTCTGCTCTGCTCTGCTCTGCTCTGCTTGAGGAAGGCACTGGGCAAACCAGGAGCTGCAGGGAGAGCCCTGAGGAGGGTGCAGAGCTGACCGGGGCTTTGAGCGCTGCCTGCTGGGAAGGGGCCGAGAGCTCCGGGGAGCGACGGCTGAGGGGGATCTGAGCGGTGCCGATGGATATCAGAAGAGCAGGGGATCCCTGCGGTGCTTCCCAGCGGTGCTTCCCAGCCCCCTCTCCTTCCTTCCCGCAGCTGTTTGAGTACAGCAAGGCCGATGCCTCGGAGGCGGTTTTCTACCCCTCCTACGATCTGTCGGACTTCTCCTGGGACAGCATCAACCGCACCGTGAACCACACGGCGCTGACGGCCGAACTTCGGGGCGTCCCCAACTCCGATCCCGGCGGCAGCTTCTCCAACGGCAGCCTGGCGTTCCGGGTACGGCCGGCGGGACGGGGACACCGTTCCGGAGAAGGGACGTCGCTCCCTGCCGTCCCTCTGACCCACACCTCCCCCAGGTGACGGCTTATGGAAGCGGCGGG
This sequence comes from Lagopus muta, assembly GCF_023343835.1. NCBI lineage: Eukaryota > Metazoa > Chordata > Aves > Galliformes > Phasianidae > Lagopus > Lagopus muta. Next base: position 13,747 of record NW_026040153.1, read on the forward strand.
CGCGACGGAGCGCCGCCCGGCCTCCTGCACACGGCCAACAGCTCCAAGGTGGAATTCGTCCTGGCCGGGGCGGCCCCGCGGGGCAACGGCTCGCGCTTTGTGCTGGAGGTGACCGCGGTGCAGGAGAGAGGGGCGGCATCCAGGCTGCGCTCGGCGCGCTCCATCGACGACGAATACACCCCCACCATCTTCGAGGTGAGCGCGGGGTGGGCGCCGTCCCTTCGGTGGCAGTGAGGGCGCAGGGTTTGGGTGCTGTGTCCCCAACCACAGCTCATAGAGAGACTATGAGCCTATGAGACTATGAGAGACTGAACATGAGCCAGCAGTGTGCTCTGGCAGCTCGAAAGGCAAATGGGATCCTGGGCTCCATCAGGAGAGGGGTGGCCAGCAGGGACAGGGAGGTGATCGTCCCTCTCTACTCGGCTCTTGTGAGGCCCCATCTGGAGTCCTGTGTCCAGGTGTGGAGCCCTCAGTACAAGAAAGACATTGAGATTGTGGAAAGGGTCCAGAGGAGGGCGACTAAGATGATGAGGGGGCTGGAGCAGCTCCCCTATGAGGACAGGCTGAGGGAGTTGGGCTTGTTCAGCCTGGAGAAGAGAAGGCTGCGGGGTGACCTCATGGCAGCCTATCAATACCTGAAGGGAACCTACAGCCAGGAGGGGAGTAAACTCTTCAACAGGGCTGACAACAGCAGGACGAGGGGAAATGGATCCAAGTTGAAGGAGGGAAGATTTAGGTTGGATGTTAGGGGGAAGTTCTTTACTAGGAGAGTGGTTGGGCCCTGGAACGGGCTGCCCAGGGAGGTTGTGGATGCCCCATCCTTGGACGTGTTTAAGGCCAGGTTGGACGGGGTCCTGGGCAACCTGATCTGAATGTGGATGTTTGGTGGCCCTGCCAGGCAGGGGGTTGGAACTCCATGATCCTTGGGGTCCCTTCCAACCCGGGTGATTCTGTGATTCTGTGATTCATAGAATCATAGAGTCACAAGGTTGGAAACGAACCGTAAGATCATCCGGTCCAACCGCCCTGCCAGCACCAAACCACATCACGCAGCTCCTCATCCAGGCGCCTCTTGAGCGCTGCCAGGGACGGCGGCTCCCCCACCTCCCTGGGCGGCCATTGCAGTCCTGACCGCTGAGAGAAAAAGTTCCTCCTCACATCCAACCTGAACCTCCTATGCTGCGACCTGCGGCCGTTTCCCCGGGTCCTGTTTGGTACCTGGGAGAAGAGACCAAAGCCCTCCTCACCCCAGCCTCCCTTCAGGAGTGCAGTCAGGTCTCCCCTGAGCTCCTCTTCTCCACACTGAACCCCAGCTCCCTCAGCTGCTCCTCATCTTTGTGCTCCACACCCCTCACCATTCCGTTGCCCTGCTCTGCACGCGCTCCAGGGCTTCAAATGTCTTTCCTGCAGTGAGGAGCCCAAAACTGAACACAGCACTGGAGGTGCGGCCTCAGCAGAGCTGGGTGCAGGGGATGCTCACCTCCCTGCTCCTGCTGGTCATTTCTAATGCAGGCCAGGATGCTGTTGGCCCTTTGGCCATCTGAGCACACTGGGCTCCTGTTCAGCCCAGCATCAACCAGCACCCCCAGCTCCTTCTCTTCTCCACACTCATCCAGCTGCTCATCCCCAAGCCTGCAGCGCTGCATGGGGTTGTTGTGGCCAAAGTGCAGCAGCCGACACTTGGCCTTGTTGAACCTCATCCCATTCACCTCAGCCCAGCCATCCAGCCTGTCTGAATCCCTCTGCAGGGCCGCCCTGCCCTCACGCAGATCCACACCACCTCCCAGCTCGGTGCCATCTGCAAACTGAGGGCGCACTCAATGCCCTCATCCAGGTCATCAGGGAAGATATTAAAGGAGATGGGCCCCAGCACCGAGCCCTGGGGCACCACTTGAAACAGGCGGCCACCAAATGAACCCCACTGACCGCTGCACGTCAGGCACGGCCCTCAGCCACTTCCTTACCCAAAGGAGCGCAGACCAAACCAGGGCAAGGGCAGCCGGTTTCCCCAGGAGAATCCTGCGAGCCAAAGGCTGCGCTGAGCTCCAGGCACACACAGAACAGCCCTGCCCTCATCTGCCAGCTGCTCATCAGTCATAGGAGAAGGAGATGAGGGTGGGCAGGCGTGACCTGACCTTCGGGAAGCCGTGCTGGCTGGGCCTGGGGGCACCTTGTGTGTGTGTGACATTGCACAGCGTGTGTGTGTGTGACATTGCACACCATGTATGTGTGTGACATTGCACACCATGTATGTGTGTGACATTGCACAGCATGTATGTGTGTGACATTGCACACCATGTATGTGTGTGTGACATTGCACAGCATGTATGTGTGTGTGACATTGCACAGCATGTATGTGTGTGTGACATTGCACAGCATGTATGTGTGTGTGTGACATTGCACAGCATGTGTGTGTGTGTGACATTGCACAGCATGTATGTGTGTGTGACACTGCACAACATGTATGTGTGTGTGTGACATTGCACAGCATGTATGTGTGTGTGTGACATTGCACAGCATGTATGTGTGTGACATTGCACAGCATGTGTGTGTGTGTGACATTGCACACCATGTATGTGTGTGACATTGCACAGCATGTATGTGTGTGTGTGACATTGCACAGCATGTATGTGTGTGACATTGCACAGCATGTGTGTGTGTGTGACATTGCACACCATGTATGTGTGTGTGTGACATTGCACAGCATGTATGTGTGTGTGTGACATTGCACAGCATGTGTGTGTGTGACATTGCACACCATGTATGTGTGTGTGTGACATTGCACAGCATGTATGTGTGTGTGTGACATTGCACAGCATGTATGTGTGTGACATTGCACACCATGTATGTGTGTGTGACATTGCACAGCATGTGTGTGTGTGACATTGCACAGCATGTGTGTGTGTGTGACATTGCACAGCATGTATGTGTGTGTGTGACATTGCACAGCATGTATGTGTGTGTGTGACATTGCACAGCATGTGTGTGTGTGACATTGCACAGCATGTATGTGTGTGTGTGACATTGCACAGCATGTGTGTGTGTGTGACATTGCACAGCATGTGTGTGTGTGTGACATTGCACACCATGTATGTGTGTGTGACATTGCACAGCATGTATGTGTGTGTGACATTGCACAGCATGTATGTGTGTGACATTGCACAGCATGTATGTGTGTGTGTGACATTGCACAGCATGTGTGTGTGTGTGACATTGCACACCATGTATGTGTGTGTGTGACGTTGCACACCATGTGTGTGTGTGTGACGTTGCACACCATGTATGTTCCATGTCCCATCCCACACCATCTATGTTCCATGTCCCATCCCACACCATCTATGTTCCATGTCCCATCACACACCATCTATGTTCCATGTCCCATCCCACGCCATGTTTGTTCCGTGTCACATCGCCGTTCCCCCTCCCCAGACGCTCTCGCTGGTGGCGGAGTCCCGGAACGGCAGCTCTGCGCTCAGCTTCCTGCAATGGAAGGCGACGGCGTACGGCTCACGGCACCCAACGCGTGCGGACGGCATCCAGTGCCACGCCGGAGGGCTGCGTGCTGCCAGCGACCCCCGGCTCCGCTCCGCCGTCGTCCGCGCCTACTTTGGGGACGGAGCGGGCGGCGCCTACAGCGTCAGCGCCATCAACGTCTCCTTCGGCGGCGAGGACGGCGGCGCTTACGAGGAGAAGCGCTACCTGAGCTGGTGAGCGCGGGGCTCTGGGCGGGGGGTTCTGCTCTCGAAGCCCCGCGGCTCTGCGCGCTTTGCTGCCCGGGCAGCCCAGAGCTTTGCGCTGTTTCCTCACCGCCCGCTGGCTTGGGATGGCGCCTCCTGCTCGGTGCAGCATCCTGCCGCGACGGCCTGAAAGCCACAGAGGGAACCACCGCTGAATCGCAGCACGCTTGGGGTTGGAAAGGACCCCTATCGATCGCCCCGCTGCAGCCCCACTGCCAGCAGGGCCGGCTCCCAGCACACCGAGCCGCTCGGAGCCCCGTGGCCCCGGGGAGGGGACACCCACAGCCCCCCGGTGACCCGTCCCAGCCTCTCCCCGCTCTCCCAGTGAAGAATTCCTTCCTAACATCTGTTCTTAACCAATCCTCTCGTAGTTTTCAACCATTCCCCCTTTATCCCGTCACTACGCACAGCTCCGTGCAGCTGATCCGTCTCGTTCCCTGCTTGCAGGTCTGCGCTGCTGGGCTTCGGGCCGCCACCCGAGGACGCTTTTTCTCCCCTCATCATCTCCATCGCGGCCACAGCGCTGGGCGCCCCGCTGCTTCTGCTCCTGCTGGGCGCTGCCGCGTTGCTCTGTGCCAGGAGGAGACGCTACAGCGAATACGAACCCATCAACTGAGCTGCCGCTCGGCCCGGGGAGCGAAGGAGCGATCGGAGCTGCTGCCGTCTTCACTTCTGGGGGCAGCGGGCGGCCGCCCCCCCCTCGTGCTGCCGTGCCGCGCTCTGTGCTGCTGCCTGCGCCGAGGGCGGTGCTTCCTTTCTTTCTGATGCACGCTGCCAGGGGCTGAGATCCCCGGCATCCTCCTCCTCTGGGGGCACCTCGTGCTGAAGGCTGCCGCTACGAGAGTCGGCTCAGGACTGTCCTCCTGCTGGAGCCATCGGGAGACCCCGGCTGACAGCAGGAGCTGCCGCCCTTCCACTTTTGCAGCGATGGTTGGTGGCAGTGCTGCCTCACCTCCGTGTCCTCAACCACTGACTCGTCTTTGACCAAATAAAACGGATTCCTTTTATTTGCCTTCCTGGGGCAGCGCTGCACCGTGCGGATTCAGGGGCGGCTTTTGGTGCAGCCCAAACCCACGTCGGCACCGAGCCGTTCCTGCTCACCTTCCACGCAGCGCCTCCCCGTGGGATGCGGGGCAGATCGGGGCCGAAGGGCTCTGCCTTTACGTGAGGGATGTGGAAGCAGGGCTGTGAAGGCCGGCAGCGGCAGCCCAGCTGGAGGAGCTCAGCGCGGAGAGCTGCGGGGCGCCCCGGTGCGGCCGGACGCCGATTTGTCCCAGCGCAGCAGCCCCAAACCTTCGGCCGTTGAGCCGCTCCCCGGGGCAGGGCACCAGGCAGACCGGTTTGTGAGGCCGTGCTGAACCTCCGCCAGCAGGAAGGAGAGGAGGAGGGACGCCGGGTGACGTCGGGTGACGTCGGCCGTGCAACCACCAAGAAACGGGAGAATCTTCCCCCCCCCCCCCCATCCCCAAATCAGCCGCGGAGCCGTTCAGCTGAAGGGCTTTATTGGTCCCAGGAGGAGCTCTGGCAGCCCCCACCTCTCATCCTGAGCTCACCGATCCTCCTGCTCCCCATCTCATGTGAGGTGCGCTGGGAGTCCCATGGAAGAAGTGCAGCCCCCCCCCACCCGCCCCCAGGGCTTGCAGGGAGGCTCAGCCCCAGTACCGCAGTCTGGCCCTGCTCTGCCGGGAGCTCTCCTCGGGCTTCGCTGTCGCCACGGCCAGGAGGTTCTCAGGCTCCATAACAAACATGTTGTACAGGTTCCAGAGCAGCATGGCCAGGAGGGGCAGGAAGGTCATGGCGAAGCCGAAGGCGCGGAAGGAGCGCCCAAAGGCGTAGGAGAGCCAGTAGATCAGCCTGCAGGGGGGGCGGGGGGCTCAGCTCGGGGTGCTGGGCCCAATGAGAGCCTGCTGCAGGAAGCGGGATGGGGCGAGGACAAAGCGGCCCTTCCCCGGTGTGGGCACGGTGCAGCTGTCTGTGAGCCGGACGTGGGGGAAGGAAATGCTTACCGGGAGATGGCAAAGAGCCCCGTGAAGAGGGGGATGAGCTTGAGGAGCTCCTGCTGGAGGTATGTGGCCAGCACGGCCACGTTGAAGAAGTAGAGGATGAAGAGTTGGACGGACTGGGAGACGTAGGTCCGATGGATCTCCACCTCCCGCTGCAGCTTTCCAAAAGGCTCCAGCGCCGAGGAGCAGAGGCGTGAGATGCCGCTGACGATCATCCCTGGGGGGGGGAAGAGAGAGGTGCGCTGCTGAGACGCAGCAGGGTGGGAGGAGCCGCGAGAAGAGCTCAGCCCCGGCTCTGCCCACCGCCCCCTGGGTGACCCCCACCCCCAGCACTCGGGCCCAGCAGCTCACCCAGGACGATGGGGACGGTGGCGAAGGCAGCGCAGCGCAGCGTGTAGACCAGCCGTGTGCTGACGGTGGGCAGGAGCGGCGCGTCGAAGGGCAGGAAGACGTAGGCGCCGTAAATGAGGCAGGGGCACAGGAACAGAGCCCCCACCACCGAGGCCACAGCCTTGAGGGTGGCGCTGCTGCAGAGCCCGGCACAGGAGCAGCACGGCCCCTCGGCTGGCGGCTTGGCTGCTTGCCCCTCAAAGATCAGCGGGCCCCGGAAATGCGAGGGGCTGGCAGGGAGGAAGGCCTGCTTTGGGAGGACGCAGTTGGGTCCATCCCTGGGGGGAACACAGCCCCCCCTGCCCTCCTCCCGGGGCTGCGAGATGGGCTGCTGCTGCTTCTTCTGCTCCCCAGGTGTCCGCTCGATGCAGTGGGGGTCAATGGGCACAAAGACGTGCGCTGCCATCACGGGAAGCCCGGGATCTCCCTCCCCATCACCCTCAGGGGGGGGGCAGGCAGGAGTTCCCTCTGTTCCCTCTTCATGGTCATCACGGGCCCCCTCGGGGCTCGAGCGCCTTTTGGTCTGTGTGGGTTCCGGCTGCCCCCGTGCGCCGTGCTGGCGCTGGTCCCACAGCAGGGTGGCATCAGGATCCCCGCGATGATCATGTGGGGCCGGAGGATCCTCATTGGTGGGGGGCGCCTTCCCCAGCTCCAGCAGAGCCACCTCCTCCAGGGGCAGCGTGGGGTCGGCAGCAGCCATGGGGCGGCGGGCTCAGTGCTGCCAGGGGTTTGGAAGCAGCTCTTCCGTATTTCAGGGTGTCAGGACAGGATTAGGCTCCCATCCCCGCCGGCTTCACTCTGTGCAAGAAGAATGGGGACAGGCGAAAAGATGACAGAAATGAGAGGCTTGGGGTTACGTGCACAGCCAGGCAACAACAAGGAGGCCCCACCCGCCATGCTGCCAAACAGGGAAAGCGGAGGAACTGCCTTCACCCCGCCGAAGTGCCCCAGGGTGTCTGGCTGAGGGGGGGCCATGCGGCTCCATGCCAAGCAGCAGCAGAGATATCAGTATAGGACGTGCAGGGAGGGCCCATAGCAGGAAGCCAGAGTTAGGCTGAGGGGCTGCGTTGGCTGCCTTTGGCGGCCAAGGGGGGCTCTGGGGCAGGAGGAGCTGCGCAGAGCAGCGCCCTGAGGCACAAATCCTGGGTCGTGAGTCCCAGTTTTCAGCCCACCCCGCGCCATGGGATGGGAACGAGGAAAATCCCCCCCCCCCCCCAGAAGGCGCTCAGGGCCCAAGCTGAGCTCCGTGCTCGGCAGCCCCGATGGCGGGGACGCGGGCGGCACTTACACGGAGCGGAGCTGAGGGCGGCGGGGCCGCGGCCTGCGGAGCGCTCCGAGTCGGCCCAACTCCAACCTGTCGGACAGGTGGGCCGGGCGCAGCGGCCTCACCCAGGCGGGGCCGGGCCCACGGGCGCGGGGTGGGGCTGGGGGCCGGGCCGGGACTTCCCCAAGGGTCTGACGGGCCCGGAGCGCCGCACCCGGCGCTGTTTTTCCCACTTCGCGGTTTTTTTGAGAGGTTTATGAGGGGTTTTCCCTCGGGTCTGTGGGAACGGAAGGCCCCGGCGGGCGCCCCGAGGGGCTGGGAGGCCTCAGGCGGCCGCATCCTGCAGGGTTCCGCCCGCGGCGTCCACGGCGAAACGCGGCCACGGCAATGGGCGTCCGGCGCCTCGGCTCGACCCTTGAAGGCCGCGCCCATACCGCTCACGGAGTGACGCTGACGCAGCCGCCATCTTTGCCATCACTAAATATTGGCACGGAACTCTCGCGAGATGAAGCCCCGACGCGTCCGCCATGTTGCCAGCACTAAGTGATGGCGCGGAGCGAGCGGAGTTCTCGCGAGACGCCGCCGCCGCATTTGTCCGGCGTTCCCCGTAATCTCGCGAGATCTCCGCGGGGCAGGGGGCAGCGGCGCAGCCCTGGCGGCCGAGCGGGGCCGGTGGCCGCCGTTGGTTGGCGGCGATGGCGGCGGACGGGCGCTGCTGAGGGGGCGGAGGGCAGCGCCGGGTCTCGGCTCCGCCGGGCGCCATGAGCCAGGGCGGAGGGACGGGCAGCGAGAGCGGGGAGCCCGAGGCCAAAGTGCTGCACACCAAGCGGCTGTACCGGTGAGGAGGGGGGGGAGGAAGGTCTGGGGCATGGGGGGGCTGAGGATGGGGGGGGAGGAGGTGGGGGTGTGAGGCCTGGGGGGCGGTAAGGGGGTAAGACCTGGGGAGGGGGGGGTTGGGGGGGGAGGAATGGGGAGATTTGAGGGGGGGAGGAAGGGGGTGATTTAAAGGAGGTGGGAGGGAGAAGGGCAAAGGGTTTAGAGGAGATGTGGGAGAAGGGCTATGGGGTTTAGAGGGGATTTAGGGGGAAAGGATGGGGGGGAAAGGAGAGAAAGGTGGGAGGTTTAGGGGAAGCAAAGGGGAAGGGAGATTTAGGGGAGGGGGGGGAAAGAAGAGGGGATTTAGGGTGGGTTGCTGGAAAGGGGAGGTGGGATTTAGGGGAGACGTTGGGGGAAAAGTGGGGGGGGTTAGGGGAGATGTGGGGGAAGGGAGTGGGGATTTAAGGGCGATTTGGAGTGAAGGAAATGCGCTGAGGGGAGATCTGGGATGTGGGGGAATGGGAGCAGAGGGGTGGGAAGGAGGTGGAGGGGAGATGGGGGGGAAAGTGGGGATTTCAGATGGGAGATTGGGGGGATGGAGCTTAAGGATGATCCGTGGGTCTGGGGGAGGAGATGGGGAGCAGAGGGGGGGCCCTGGGGTGTGGGAAAAGAGGGAATATGGGGAGGGAGACAGAGGAGTGAAGGACAGGGTTGGGGGAAAGGGAGAAGAAGGTAATGGGGTTCGGGAGAGATCTGGAGGAGAAATGGAAGGTGATTGAGGGGAGATTGGGGTGAAGGAAACTGGGGTCAGGGGTGTGGGGAAGGAGGTTGGGAAGAATCCTGAGAAGACGAATGGGAACAAGGAGGTGGAGGAGAGAGCTGGGGAGGGGGATTCAGGTGGGGGAGGGAGCGGAGGAGGCAGCAACCAGGGAAGGTGTGAGGGGTAACGGAGGGGATCGGGGTCCATGGGGGACCCAGGGAGGTGGGTCAGGAAGGAGGATGCGATGGTGAATGGGGACACGGAAGGATGAGGGCAGGAGGTGGGGTGATGTGGGGGCTGTGGGCCTCCAGGTGGGCTCTGCTCTTTCGTCCTGCCCCGGTCCCTCTGTCAGTAAAGCAGCGCCGTGGTTGAGTTTCAGAGCGGTGCTGCGGTCTCAGGGATGAGCAAGGGATGGTAAAGGCAGGAGGCCTTTTCCAGCAGGGCCCGGTGGCTTTTGCTCGTTGATGTTGGGCTCGTCCTTCTGTCCCTTCCGTCCCACGTTTCGGTTTGGTGCCTTCCTCGTGGCTCAGGCTCTGTTTTGCTTGCTGATCCCCCTGGATGCTTCCTGGCGCACCTAAGAATGGAGCCGGAGCATCCCTGCCTGAGCAGTGAGGTGGTAGGATGAGGTGAGGGCTTTCCTACAGCAATCTTTGCCGTTTAATTCTTCCTGGCCGGAGAAACCTCAGGTTTTACCCCGAAATGAGGCCACGTGGCCCCATCCCAGGATGTCGGGGCACAGAGGGATGCTCAAGATCAGTTTCTGCATGGCTGAGGGGCACCGGCCTGTTTCCACCCTCGGTTCTTTCAGTAGCCTGGTGCAGGGGGAATAAGGCAGCTCTCTGGGCAGCTCTGCTGGCTATTGAGAGATTTGGGCTGTTTGCAAAGGAGCTTTGGATCCCAGGAGAGCTGCAGGTGGGCAGCAGGCAGCCGAGTTGGCAGCAGAGCTGTGCGTGCTGCACTTAACTCTGCTCCTGGTTTTCTTCATCGTTGTTTCCCAAGAAGTTGGTGCAGCTCTGGGACGTTCAGTCATGGTGGTTTCTTCCCCACGTTCCTCTTCTGCTCAGTTCTGTGCCAGCAGGGGAGATTTCAGATTGGCTGAAGGGCTTCCTGAGGTGTGGATGAGCTGCTGTGCTTTCCCTCTGTGAGTCTCCAATGTTTTGTGCTGGCTTGGTTTTCACACAATGGCCTGAGCTGAAAAGGACCCTCAGGATCACCTCATTTCATCCCCGCTGTGTGCAGGGCCACCAACCAGCAGCCCAGGCTGCCCAGAGCCACATCCAGCCTGGCCTTGAATGCCTCCATTCCAGCCTCCCTATTGAATGCCCTGGGCATCCACAGCCTCCTTGGGCAGCCTGTTCCAGTGCATCACCACCCTCTGTGCGAGGAACTTCCTCCTAATATCCAGCCTAAACCTCCCTGTCTCAGTTTGACACCATTCCCCCTCGTCCTGTTGCTGTCAGCCCATGTCAGCAGCCGTTTCCCCTCCTGTTTATAGTCCCTGTTTTTAGTCCCTTTGAGGACTGGATGGCCGCAGTGCCTTCTCCCCACAGCCTTCTCCTCTCCAACCTGAACGAGCCCATCTCCCTCAGCCTCCCTTCCCAGGAGAGGTGCTCAGCCTGCTGCTCGCCTTTGGGAACCCAACGCTTCTGTGTCCTTGTACCCAAGGCGCTGATCGCAGCTCTCTGATCACAGCCCACCTCAATGCATCAAACAGCCCATCCTCCCAGTGCCCAATGCAGAGGGCAGGATGTGGTCAGGGTCCACGTGGAGGCTTTGCAGAGCTCCAGGTAGCTGACATCCACCTGATGCCCTCAGTCCATCGCAGAAGGCTGCCAGGTGGGTCAGGCGAGGTCTGCCCTCAGCGCTGCACGTCTCTCATCTCCTGTGTGCCTCAAGAACTGGAATTGACTGGAAGATAACCAACGTCACCCCGGTCTTCAAAAAAGGCAAGAAGGAAGACCCAGGCAATGATAGGCCAGTCAGCCTCACCTCTGTCCCTGGAAAGGTGATGGAACAGCTGTGCAGGATGTCATCTCCAGACAAATGGATGAAGAGGAGGTTATCAGGAGCAGTCAGCACGGGTTCACAAGGGGGAGGTCGTGCTTGACCAACGTGGTGGCCTTCTATGATGTTGTCTCTGGCTGGGTGGATGGGGGGAGAGCAGTGGATGTAGTCTACCTTGATTTCAGCAAGGCATTTGATACTGTCCCCCATGACGTCCTTATAACAAAGCTGAGGAAGTGTGGGATGGATGAGTGGACAGTGAGGTGGGTTGAGAACTGGCTGACTGGCAGAGCACAGACGGTCATTGTTGGTGGTGCAGAGGCCGGTTGGAGGCCTGTAACCAGCGGTGTTCCTCAGGGGTCTGTGCTGGGTCCGCTCTTGTTCAACATCTTCATCAATGACCTTGATGAGGGGATGGTGGCCACCCTCAGCAAGTTTGTGATGACATGAAGTTGGGAGGATTGGCTGCAGGCCGTGCTGCCATTCAGCAAGAGCTGGACAGGATGACAGCTGGGCAAAGAAAAACTGGATGAGGTTTAACAGCAGCAAGTGTGGAGTCTTACAGCTGGGGAGGAATAATTGCATGCAGTGGTACAGGATGGGGATGAGCTGCTGGAGGGGAGCTCTGCACAGAGGGACCTGGGTGTCCTGGTGGATGACAGGTTGCCATGAGCCAGCAGTGTGCCCTTGTGGCCAAAAGGCCAATGGCGTCCTGGGGTGCCTTGCATGGCCAGCAGGTCGAGGGAGGCGATCCTCCCCCTCTGCTCTGCCCTGTGAGGCCTCATCTGCAGCACTGCGTCCAGTTCTGGGCTGCCCAGCACAAAACAGGCAGGGAGCTCTTGGGAAGAGAACAGCGGAGGGGCAGGAAGATGGTGAGGGGCCTGGAGCATCTCTGCTATGGGGAAAGGCGGAGTGAGCTGGGGCTGTGCAGCATGGAGAACAGGAGGCTGAGAGGGGAGCTGATCCAGGGCTGTGAATATCTGAGGTGTGGGGGGCAGAATGGCGAGGATGGACTCTGTTCAGTGGGGAGTGGAGACAGGAGGAGGGGAAACGGCCAGAAACTGCAGCATAGGAAGTTCCGCACAAACATGCGCAAGAACTTCTTTACAGTGAGGTGACGGAGCACTGGAACAGGCTGCACAGGGAGGTGGTGGAGTCTCCTTCTCTGGAGACGTTCAAGACCTGCCTGGATGCCGACCTGTGCGACCTGCTGTAGGGAACCTGCTTTGGCAGGGGGTTGGACTCGATGATCTCTGGAGGTCCCTTCCAACCCCTACAATTCTGTCATTCTGTGATTCTGTGATTCAACGTGGCAACCAGGAGGAGCTGCTCCACAATCCTCCCTGCACGCAGGTGAGGCTCACCAGCAGGTTAGGGCTGCAGGGAGGGGGGAGCACGCTGCTGGCTCTTGGCCCCCTGCCCCCCCACCAGCACCCCAAGGTTCTGCAGGCTTCAGTGGCTCGTGCTGCGCACGGCGTGTCCTAAAGGAGGAGGCAGATGGGGACGGTGTGTGAGGAGTGGGCTTACTGCCCTCAGGCATGGGCTGGGCGCTGCCCTCTTGGTGTGAGGAGCTCGTTGGACGTCTGGTGTTGGATTGTTGTCGTGTTCCTCTGTGCTGGGTGTCACCCCGAGGTCTGCAGCAGCTCGGCAGAGAAGGACCTGGGGGTCCTGATGGATGAGAGACTGAATATGAGCCAGCAGTGCGCAGCTCGAAAGGCAAATGGGATCCTGGGCTCCATCAGGAGAGGGGTGGCCAGCAGGGACAGGGAGGTGATCGTCCCTCTCTACTCGGCTCTTGTGAGGCCCCATCTGGAGTCCTGTGTCCAGGTGTGGAGCCCTCAGTACAAGAAAGACAGAGAGATTGTGGAAAGGGTCCAGAGGAGGGCGACTAAGATGATGAGGGGGCTGGAGCAGCTCCCCTATGAGGACAGGCTGAGGGAGTTGGGCTTCTTCAGCCTGGAGAAGAGAAGGCTGCGGGGTGACCTCATGGCAGCCTATCAATACCTGAAGGGAACCTACAGCCAGGAGGGGAGTAAACTTTAAAAGGGCTGACAACAGCAGGACGAGGGGAAATGGATCCAAGTTGAAGGAGGGAAGATTTCGGTTGGATGTTAGGGGGAAGTTCTTTACTAGGAGAGTGGTTGGGCCCTGGAACGGGCTGCCCAGGGAGGTTGTGGATGCCCCGTCCTTGGACGTGTTTAAGGCCAGGTTGGACGGGGTCCTGGGCAACCTGATCTGAATGTGGATGTTTGGTGGCCCTGCCAGGCAGGGGGGGTTGGAACTCCATGATCCTTGGGGTCCCTTCCAACCCGGGTGATTCTGTGCAGTTGCAGAATGGAAGGCGTTGGGTGGCACGTGAGCTGCCGTCCTCCATCGAGAGCAGGAATTGATGGAGGCGCCTTCCCCCGTCATGACAGCTGTTAGAAACGATTCCTTCTTTCGCCTCCCAGCGCAACTGAGTGTGCACACGTGTAGCGTGTTAATTAATTGCTGAGCTTGGAAGTCGTTAGTTTGCCCGGGGGCCTTTGGGGGTGGTGGGCACTGAGGAGCAGACAGACGGATGTCACAGCCGTGGCGAAGCAGCCGACCCAAAGCACGAATCATAGAATCATAGAATCACCAAGGTTGGAAAAGACCTCCAAGCTCCTGCAGTCCAACCGTTCCCCCATTCCCAACAGCTCCCACTGAACCACGGCCCTCAACACCACATCCAGCCTTTCCTTGAACACCCCCAGGCTCGGTGCCTCCCCCACCTCCCTGGGCATCCATTCCAGTGCCTGACCACCCTTTCTGACAAGTCATACTTCCTCATGTCCAGCCTGAATCTCCCCTGCCGTAGCTTGAAGCCGTTCCCTCTGCTCCTATCACTGATGACACGAGAGAAGAGGCCGACCCCCAGCTCACCACAACCTCCCTTCAGGAAGTTATAGAGAGCAATGAGGTCCCCCCTGAGCTCCTCTCCTCCATGCTGAACATTCCCAGCTCCTTCAGCCTCTCCTCATCAGCCCTGTGTTCCAGACCCCTCACCATTTCATTGCCCTCCTTTGAACACATTCCAGGGCCTCAATATCTTTCTTGCAGTGAGGGGCCCAAAACTGGACACAGCACTCGAGGTGCGGCCTCACCAGTGCTGAATACAGGGGAACAATCACCTCTCTGCTCCTGCTGGCAGCGCTGTTTCTGATGCAGGCCAGGCTGCCCTTGGCCTTCCTGGCCACCTGGGCACACTGTCGGCTCATGTTCAGCCCAGCATCCATCCATACCCCCAGGTCCATTTCCTCTACGCCATCCTCCAGCCACACCGCCCCAAGCCTGCAGCGTCGCCTGGGGTTGTTGCAGCCCAAGTGCAGGACCCGGCATTTGGCCTTGTTGAACCTCATCCCATTGGCTCCAGCCCAGCTCTCCAGCCTGTCCAGATCCCTCTGTAGGGCCTCGCTACCCCCAGGCAGATCCACACTTCCAGCCCATTTGGTGCCATCTGCGAATTTACTGAGGGTGCACTCGATGCCCTCATCATCAACGAAGCTTCCCTCGGTGCAGCTGTGCTCTGTTCTTCCCCCTGGAAGCTTTTCGAAGTCGAATGCACGAAGCCCAAGGAGGCTGTGGATGCCCAGGGCATTCAATGGGGAGGCTGGAATGGAGGCATTCAAGGCACGAAGCGATGAGCGCAGGGCGGTGGGGAGGCAGCGGGGGGGGGGGGGAATCCACACGTGGGGAATCATGGCAGCAAAATGCGCTGTGCTGTCGCTTTGCAGAGCGGTGGTGGAGGCCGTGCATCGCCTGGATCTCATCCTCGGCAACAAGGCAGCGTACCAGGAGGTGTTCAAGCCTGAGAACATCAGCCTGAGGAACAAGTAGGTTGGGCAGGGAGCTCGGGGTGGTGCTGTGTGGGGCTGCCGTGGCTGAAGGCGCCGTTCCCTGCTGTCTGCCAGGCTGCGGGAGCTGTGTGTGAAGCTGATGTTCTTGCATCCCGTGGATTATGGCAGAAAAGCGGAAGAGCTGCTCTGGAGAAAGGTTTACTATGAAGTTATCCAACTCATCAAGACGAATAAGAAGGCAGGTATCGCGGGGTGGGGTGGGCAGCCGGCCGGGCCGTGGGGTCAGGCTGAGCAAGAGGCTCCTCTGCTTGGAGATGTGTCGTCTGAGCACCAAGCGCTGCTGGGTGCGAGCGGAGCTGACAGCTGAGTTCTCACAGAAGCACAGATGTCAGGGATTGGGAGGGACGTGGAAAGCTCACCCGGCCCAACGTGGCAGCAGCACCCAGACCGGGGCACCCAGAACGCATCCAGGTGGTTGGGAACCTCCAGAGGAGACCCTGCCACCCCTCTGGGAGCTCAGTGCCGTCCCCCTCGCTGTGAAGGGGTTCTTTCTCATGCTGATGCAGACCCTCCCACATCCCAGCAGGCACCCACTGCCCCTGTGCTGCCATCGGGTGTCACTGAGAAGAGCCCAGCTCCTCCCAGCACTCAGCCTTCACAGGTCTTGAGTTCCCCCCTCCACCTGCAGCCTCTCCTCAGCACGGCGGTGCTCCGCTCCCTTCCCCATCTCTGGGGCTCTGTGCTGGGCTCTCCAGCCGTTCCTTGCTGCAGTTTCCTTCAGCTGAGGGCAGTAACTCCTCACAGTCCCTGGGATGGTTTCATTGCGGAGCGCATCCCACCGTGACGCGCCTTCTGCCTTCCCAAATTCACAAGGCACGTTTCCAGTGTAAAACAAGTGCCAAGATGGCTTTGCCAGCACAGATTCCTTTTTTCCCCTGGCACTGATGGCACAGAAATACTCCCTCTCCCCGTTGTGTGAGGCAGCACGCTGTCCCACAGCGATCTGATGGTGGGGACGCCATTCAGGCTCCAACCAGTCCCTTGTGCTGTTCATTTCTTACTTTGTCACTGCAGGCATCTCTTCTCCTTAGAAACACAGCAGATAAAGCGCAGCCCAGCAGGGGAGGCACACTGAGGGGTCGCAGCAGAGCTGCCTGCTGTCTCACCTCCTCCTCAGCCCAACTCGGGTTCCCAGCTGCATTATTACTCCCCCTGCTGACCCCTCCTGGCTTCTCTGTCCCGCAGCACATCCACAGCCGCAGCGCCCTGGAATGCGCCTACCGCACTCACCTGGTGGCCGGCATCGGGTTCTACCAGCACCTGCTGCTCTACATCCAGTCCCACTACCAGCTGGAGCTGCAGTGCTGCATCGACTGGACGCACGTGACCGACCCGCTGATGGGTGGGTGCTCGTGGGCAGCGGCTTGGTGGGGTGGGATGGGCTGGGAGGGGGGCTTTAAAGTGGTCTGGTTCCGACCTCTGCTGCTGGCAGGGCCAGCTCTAGCTGGACCAGTCTGCTCACAGCCCCATCCCGCCAACCTTGAGCACTTCCAAGGAGGGGGACAACCTGACCCGTGATCTCCCCGCTCTCGCAGTAAAGCATTTGTCCCTGATATCTACTCTCAATTTACCCTCTCCCAGTTTAAAATCATTTCCCCCATCCTGTCGCTGCGTGCCCCTATCAAAAGTCCCCTCCCCAGCTTTCCTGTCGGCCCCCTCCAGGTCCTGGCAGGGCTGTAAGGTCCCCGCAGAGCTTTCCCTTACCCAGCTCAGCCTGTCCCCATGGGGGTGATGCTCCATCCTCACCTCTGTGGGGCTCCTCTGGGCCTGCTCTGACAGCTTGGTGTCCTCGTGGTGCTGGGGCTCAGAGCTGGGCGCAGTGCTGCCTGTGGGGACTTGGGAGAGCAGAGCAGAGGGGCAGATCCCCCTCACCCTGCTTCCTTCAATGCAGCCCGGGATCCAGCCAGCTTTCTGGGCTGGGAGCTCGCACTGCTGGCTCACTCTGTGTCTTCCATCCACCAACACCCCCAAACCCTTCCCCTCAGGGCAGCTCTCTGTGCATGGCGCTGCCCTGACCCAAGTGCTGTGCTTGGCCTTGCTGAGCTCCGTGATGTTGGCACATGCCCACCTCTGCAGCCTGCCCAGCTCTGCACGGCGTCCCTTCCTCTGCCGTGTGGCTGCACCGCTCTGCTTGCTGTCACTGCAAATTGCTGAGGGTGCATCCGACCCCTCCGTGTCACCTGCAGAGGAATTCAGTGACACCGATGGCAGCTCTGAGCACAGCCCCCCTCAGGTCCTGCCCTGGGCTGCCCAGTCCACTTCAGCATCCACAGGATGACCTTTTCATGCTGTATTTCTTAGAACAGACTGAGAGAACCTCCAGAGGTCCGGAGGGAAGGGTTTGGTGGTGGCAGCCGTAGCTGGGGGTCAGGAGAAGCGCTCATGGCTGCATGGAGCTCATGAGGACGGGTGGCTGTGCTGCTGGGGGGCGGCTGCTCACTGCTCAAGGTCAGCTCTGCAGGCAAACAGGGCTCCTCGTGCTGCTGGCATCCTCTGTGTCTTGGAGGTGAGGAGGTGAGGGAGCTCCTGTAAGAGAGCAGGCCGTGTCTCAGCAGGGGATGTTTGGTGGCTGGTTGCAGCTCTGCGCTTGGTGCGGCACAGAAGACAAATAGGTAACGCGATCGTTAAGGTGTGACATCGTGCATCCAGACAAGATGGGTGGCTTTCACTCCCACTCCTCCAACCAAAGCCAAGGGGAAGGAGCTCTGGCTGTGTGCTGATTGGGATGCTTCCCTTTGGGGTTCCTGGGGAGAGATTTCTGTCCTCCAGGAGCTGGAGCAGCAGGGCTGAGCCTCAGTGCCTCCTTGGTGCCGACCTGGCTGCTCTCCTTTCCCTGGAGGTGGCTGCAGCAGCGCTGTACCATCAAGGCTTCTATGTTTTTCTTCATCCTTCTTTCCCAATCCCAAATCCCAATCCCAACCTGAATACATAAAATCTGCTCCCACTGTTGATGGTGGGGACGCTGGCTCTCCTCCAGATTCTCTCCTCCAAATTCCTCGTTAGCCACGCTGACGTCGTCAGCCTCTCTCCAGGCACAATTAGCATGTGCTCAGCGCTGTGTTAGCACTGCTGCATGGCTTGTAGGCAGGAGCTGGCTGTTGTTCTCCCATCTCAACACAGGCAGCCTCCAGCAGCACGATCTGAGCAGATCTTTGGTCACCCAGCTCCACGTTGGGTGTCTCAGGAGATCTTTGGTCAGCCAGTGACGCATCGGGTGCCTCAGGCAGCAGTGTGGGCCCCTCGTGTGCCATTCCAGCTGCCTTTTCCCCAGTGCTGTGCGTGACTTTGTGTTTCTCCCACTCGTAGGCTGCAAGAAACCCGTGTCTGCGTCGGAGAAGGAGATGGAGTGGGCGCAGATGGCGTGCCACCGATGCCTGGTTTACCTGGGGGATCTGGGTAAGAGAGCATCGTCTGGTGAGGGAACCCTGGTGTGCAGGAAGAGTGGGCACAGTGCTGGGCTCCCCCCGACTGCTGGGGTTCTGTCAGATGCATTTGTTGGTGACAGAAGGGGCAGAAGTGTTGGGTTTGCGCTGCACGCAGCTGTGGCACCGTGGGTGCTGAGGACCGCAAGCCTTTCCTTCAGTGCTGTTTGTTTGGATGGCGTGTGGTGCAGGATGGCTGCAGGGGCAGAGATGTTTTGTATTGGGCCACCACAGAGCCGTGGGTTGCGTCCTCGTGTGGGGCTGCATGTCACCCTTGTGATGGCACAGCTGCCATCTGAGGTGTGCGAGTGTGTCGGGGTGCAGAGACAGGAGGGAAATATCTGTCAGAGAAACCAATCAGCCCTTGGAAATGTGTCATGGTGCTGGGCCTCCAAGCTCCTGGAGCTGCTTGGCACCATGGAGTGTGGACCAGCCTGAGAACCTGCTGCAAATCAATGCTGGGGGGGAGGGGGGGGGGGAAGGGTGATGTACCTGGCTGGAGGGAGGGGAGTGTGCTCAGCTTGTGGCTGCTGCCAGCGGGGCTCCGCAGGGTGCAGAGCTGTTTTCCATCCTGTCTGTGCACCAAGGGTCGGTGAAAAGCTGCTGGGTGTTGTGCTGCTGTCAGTCTGGAGGGAAACTGCACTCCTCTCTGGAAGGGTGGGAGGGGGGGGAAAGGAAGAGGAGGGAAAGGAGAGGAAGAGGAGGGAAAGGAGGGGAAGGGAAGGGAGGGGAGGGGAGGGGAAGGAGGGGAAGGGCAGGAGGGAAAGGAGGGGAAGGGAGGGGAGGGAAAGGAGGGGAAGGGCAGGAGGGAAAGGAAAGGAAGGGAGGGGAGGGGAAGGAGGGGAAGGGAAGGGAGGGGAGGGGAACGAGGGGAAGGGCAGGAGGGGCAGGAGGGGAAGGGCAGGAGGGAAGGGAAGGGGAAGGGAAGGGAAAGGAGGGGAAGGAAAGGGAAGGACAGGAGGGGAAAGGAGGGGGGAAGGGAGGGGGGAAGGGCAGGGAAAGGAGGGGAAGGGAAGGGAGGGGAAGGGCAGGAGGGGAAGGAGGGGAAGGACAGGAGGGAAGGGAGGGGAAAGAAGGGGAAGGGAGGGGAAGGAGGGGAAGGAAAGGAGAAGGAGGGGAAGGAAAGGAGAAGGAGGGGAAGGACAGGAGGGGAAAGAAGGGGGGAAGGGAGGGGAAAGGAGGGGGGAAGGGAGGGGAAAGGAGGGGGGAAGGGCAGGGAAAGGAGGGGGGAAGGGCAGGGAAAGGAGGGGAAGGGAAGGGAGGGGAAGGGCAGGAGGGGAAGGAGGGGAAGGAAAGGGGAAGGGAGGGGAAAGAAGGGGAAGGGAGGGGCAGGAGGGGAAGGAAAGGGGCAGGAGGGGAAGGGCAGGAGGGGAAAGGGGGGGGAAGGGAAGGGAAAGGAGGGGAAGGGAAGGCGCTGTGCTCTGCTCTGAGCTGTGCTCTGCTTGCAGCCCGCTACCAGAACGAGCTGGCAGGTGTGGACACGGAGCTGCTGGCCGAGCGCTTCTACTACCAGGCGCTGTCTGTCGCGCCGCAGATCGGTGAGTTGTCCTCACGTTCTGCCTCCCACGTGGCACTGATGGCATTCACCTCCTCGTTGTGCCCCTCACCCTGCCGCCCCTTCCCAATCCTTCTCCTGGGGATGATCCCAAGGTGGATGTGGTTCCCCAAAGCCGTTTTCTCTCCGCTGCCTTGGCGCTTGGGTCAGGCTGATCCTGGCCCAGCGTTCAGCACAGTGAGCTGAGATGGAGCCGTTGGGCGCTGATGAGATGATGTCTGTGCCAAGAAAATGCAGCACGACGGAGCTGAGGCTGCGCCGTTACGAATTAAGAGGAAGAGGAATTGTTTGTTCCGATTTCTTAGGCAGGAAGGTGTGAAACAGAACACAGGGAGAAGGATCGAGCCGTCCAGACCTTTGTTCTGCAGCTTCAGGGCTCGAGGATTGCTGATGCTGCTGGCTTCCCTCCTGTGTGGGGGGGGGATGGATCTGGAGGATTCTGGTTAATGATTCTGGTTAATTTTGCCCTCTCTTTTGTGGCAGGCATGCCCTTCAATCAGCTGGGGACGCTGGCTGGGAGCAAATACTACAACGTGGAGGCCACGTACTGCTACTTACGCTGGTGAGTGTCTCTGAGGTCTGGAAGGTGTCTGAAAGCTGGAGGCAAAGCTGTGATGCTGCCTGGAGTGGGGCTGGGAGGCAGCAGGACCTGAGGACCCCAACGCGTTCCAATGGCAGCACCGCACGCCTGTCTTTGTGTTTAGCTGTGCAAACCTGAGCAGTTTTGTGGCAGAGTGACCCTCAATGCCTTCTGCTTCCCAATCCCAGCATTCAATCTGAAGTGTCCTTCGAAGGCGCCTCCGGGAACCTGAAGCGGCTCTACGACAAAGCGGCCAAAATGTACCAGCAGCTGAAGAAGTGTGAGAGCAGGAAGCTGTCGCCCAGCAGGAAGCGGTAGGAGGGCAGAGCTCTGGCTGAGGGCTGGGAAGGGCTCAGTCACCCAGGCCAGGCGGTGAGCGTCGCCCAAACGCGGCTGTCCCCAGTTCAGATCCTCTGCTGTTGGGCTGCGGTTCGTAGGAGAGCAGAGAGCAGCTTTGGTTTGAGGTTGAGGTGCTTCTCGCTGCCCTCCTGGAGCTGTTGGTTCTCCAGGGGGGTTTCTGTGGCCAAAGGGAGAAAGGGGAGGTGGTGTCTGCCTGTGTGTCTGCCTGTGTGTCTGCCTGTGTCTCTCTCTGTGTCTGTGTGTCTCTCTCTGTGTCTGTGTCTCTCTGTGTCTGTGTGTCTGTCTCTCTCTGTGTCTGTCTGTCTCTCTCTGTGTCTGTGTCTCTCTGTGTCTGTGTGTCTGTCTCTCTCTGTGTCTGTGTCTCTCTCTCTGTGTCTGTGTGTCTCTCTCTGTGTCTGTGTGTCTCTCTCTGTCTGTGTGTCTCTCTCTGTGTCTCTGTGTCTGTCTCTCTCTGTGTCTCTGTGTCTGTCTCTCTCTGTGTCTGTCTGTGTCTCTCTGTGTCTGTGTGTCTGTGTCTCTCTGTGTCTGTGTGTCTGTCTCTCTCTCTGTGTGTGTCTCTCTCTCTGTGTCTGTGTGTCTCTCTCTGTGTCTGTGTCTCTCTCTGTGTCTGTGTGTCTCTCTCTGTGTCTGTCTGTCTCTCTCTGTGTCTGTGTGTCTCTCTCTGTGTCTGTGTCTCTCTCTCTGTGTCTGTGTGTCTCTCTCTGTGTCTGTGTCTCTCTCTCTGTCTCTCTGTGTGCCTGTGTGCCCGTGCCCCTCTGTGTGCCCCTCTGTGTGCCCCTCTGCCTGTGTCTCTCTGTATCTGTGTGTGTCTGTCTGTGTGTCAGGGCACTGACACTGGACACATCTCTGCCTGTTGGTTGAGCCGTTGGTCCCTTCAGTCTTTATTACGAGTAGCTGCATTTACAGCATTTTCTTCTTCGTCTCTTTTAGCTGCAAAGACATTAAGAGGCTGCTGGTGAGCTTCATGTACCTACAGAGCCTTCTGCAGCCCAAGAGCAGGTGAGGTTCTGGCAGATCCCATCTCCTGTCTGTAATTCAGGGATGGAAGGGAGCGTTCCATGCAGGAATGCAGCGTGCTGAGGTTTCTGCCACGTGTCCAAGCCCTGTTGAGCCCCATAACCTTGCAGGGGAGGGGAAGAAGATGGCCCTCCAAAGGAGTTCTTCCCTTCTTAAGCCAGCAGACGCTTTTCTCCTGGCTGAGTTGGGGCCTGCAGTGTGGCCCAGGGTTCCACCATCTGTGTGCACACAGCGCCGCAGGTTGTCTTTGGAAACCTCTCCCAGATGGCAGCGAGCAGCAGGACCCGATTGTGGCAGAGCAAAGGGAAAATTGCCCAGCGGTGATTTCAGTAAAACAGAAAGTGCTTTGAGGATCTGAGAGTTCCAGGAGCTGGAGAAACGTCAGGAGTGGATTTCCTGGGTTGGTTGGCCCTGAGATGCACATGGCAGGACTGTGCTCCCATGCCGGTGTGCAGCCGGGGCAGCAGCAGCGAGCCCTCAGCACCACCACCCCCAGATCTCCCTGTGACCCCTCTGTGTGTGTGTGAAGGTGCTCTGGTTTATTGTTTCTCTTTAGCTGAGCAGCTCTGGAGAGGAGAAGATCACAATTCCTCTCTCTTTCAGTACCTGCTGCTGCCTGCAGCGTCCTGCTCCATCGCTCTGTGCTGCACAGTGTGAAGCAGAGCCCACGTGTGGCCACGGCCACCTCTGGGTGCTGCCACGCAGGCATTGCTGGCAGTTTGGCTCTCAGACAGTAATGTTGGCTCCTTTTTTCTCCCTGCGAAGCTCTTTGGATTCTGAGCTGACGTCTCTGTGCCAATCCGTGCTGGAGGATTTCAACCTGTGCTTGTTCTACCTGCCTTCCCCTCCCAACCTGAGCTCAGTGAGCGAGGATGAGGAGGAATACGAGAGCGGCTACTCCTTCCTTCCCGACCTGCTCATCTTCCGCATGGTGATCATCTGCTTCATGAGCGTGCACAGCCTCAGGCGTGCAGGTGAGCGGTGCTTTGTGGGGACTCCCAAAAACCTGTGATGGAAGCAGGGCTTGTGCAGCACTGCGGGGTGGGAGCCGCCTCAGCTGGTTCTGGTCAAGCCGCTGCTGCCCTCGGCCTCACCAGGCTTGTCCTTGCAGGCTCCAAGCAGTACAGCGCTGCCCATCGCTTTCACTCTGGCCCTCTTCTCTCACCTCATCAACCACGTCAACATTCGCCTGCAGGCGGAGCTGGAGGAAGGGGAGAACCCGGTGCCGGCGTTCCGCAGCGATGGCGCAGGTCGGTGTGGTCGTGCTCCTCCCCACCTTCCTGCCCCTGGGGGTGCATTTGGTTTCTGTTGGAGCTTATTATGCGCAGAACAAAACCTTGAGCCTTTCCCCCTGCAAAGAGTCAGCTTGTAACCCTTCCCAAAATGCAAGGCTGGGCTTCTCTCGGCCAGCAGCAGCAGCAGCAGCGATTGATTCCTCCTTGTGTGGCTGCTGGCCGAATGCAGCTGGCCCAACTTGTGCTCCTGCCCTGCAGGGTGGATGATTTGGCTCTCAGGGAAAGCAGGGGAGGAGGTGGGAGATTGTGGTGTGTTTTTGTCAGCCTTTGTCTGAAGACAGCAGCGCAGCCCGGGCTGCAGGAGCCCGAAGGAATCTGGGCTGCCTGAGGTCTCTGAGCTCCTTCAGAGGGCGATTCCTTCCCAGGGCTCTGTGCTGATGGAAGCAGCAGTGAAACCTGCTGCTCAGGGGGTGGGAAGGAGCTTGTGTGGAGCGGCTGCTCTTTCCTGACTGTTGCTTCTCACTTTCCATGCCCACAGATGAGCTGGAGCCGCAGGAGCCCCTCAGCGCCACGGAGAAGGAAGGTGAGGCGGAGCTGCCAATCACCACCCCAGAGAGGAGGAAACGGAAACACGACTGCAAGAAAAGCAAGAAATACTCACGGCTTTCCTGCCTGCGCCGCCGCCGGCACCCGCAGAAGGCAGATGAGAGCGACCTGAGCGAGGGCTTCGACTCCGACTCCAGCCAGGGCTCCACGAAGGGCAGCGACGGCTCCGACAGCGGCTCGGAGAAGAGCGACGAGGAAGCAGAGGCCGCTTTTGACGTGGAGACGGACTCTGACATGAACAGCCAGGAGTCGCGGTCCGACCTGGAGGACATGGGAGGACGAGCCGGGCAAGGAGGGCAGCGAGCGAGGCCAGAGCGGGGCCAGGGAGGGCCTAAAAAACGGCGTGGATGGCAGCGGGTCGGGGGACTGCAAGAACACGAGCGGCTCTAAAATGGAGAGTGCGGATCCAGCCGTAAATGGGCCGGTGTCCCTGAGCGCCAGCGACGCCAGCATCGCCAGCAACCTGCAGGCCATGTCCACGCAGCTCTTCCAGACCAAGCGCTGCTTCCGCTTGGCCCCCACCTTCAGCAACATCCTCCTGAAGCCCAGCACCGAGCCGCCCGCCTTGAAGGGCAGCTTGGCTGGCAAGCCCTGCGTCAATGGCGATGTGGAGAAGCCCAGCTCGGCAGAGCAGGGTAAGGAGCCACACGTGTTGCACCACTGCGCTGCGAGCCCTGAGCTTCCAGCGCTCTGCTCACCGAGAGCTGCTGCTCTCCATCGTGAAAAGGTGCAGCGTGAATCTCATGGGCAGAAAGCAATGGGGGAGCAGATTGCAGGTGAAGGAGGGATGGTTTTGGCTGGGGATGTCGGGGGGAAGCTCTGCAGAGAGGTGGGATGGGGCCCTGGGCAAGCTGGGCTGGCAGCAGATCTGGAGCTCAGTGATCCTCAGGCTCCCTTCCGACCCGGCCATCCTGCGGTCCCTGAAAGCTCTCAGGTTTGGAGGTGGGCGCCCCCTGCAGCAGCAGGCCTTGGGTCAGGGCTTTCCTGGAGGAGCTCCCCCAGCAGAGCAGAGCAGAAGGCTGCAGGCAGCCGGTGCTGTAATTCCAGCTGTGTGCTGAACGCCTCTGATCGCTCCAAAGGGAGTCCCAAAGCTGCTGGAAGATTTCCTCCTCCCTGTGGGCAGTCTCTGCCATCGCACACAGAAGCAGTGCAGGTGCAATCCAGGATGTTCTCCATCACCTCTGTGAGTGGGGAGCGAGGGCCGTGCGTGCAGAGTGCAGTAGGTGAAGCTGAGTTCAGTCCTGCCATGAGGAACACTGGGGGAACCAGGAGCAAAGGAGAGCTGATGGGCAGCCTGTGTGTCTCACTGAAAGCACACCACGTCTGTTGTTCCTCCCTGTGCACCCAGAGGCCAAACTGCAGCCCAGGGTTTGGAGGGGCAGCGCTGACATCTGTGGCTCTGCCTCACGGCTGCTTGGTGGGATGGGGGAAGGAAGGAAGCTGGTTGTGCTGTGTGCATCGCTTCCCTTTATGCATCCCAGTGGGATGTGCAGATGTTGCAGAGCTGGAAATGTTGCTGGAATAGCACGGCTGTTTTGATGTGGTGAAGAACTGAGTGCAGAAAGCGGGGGCTCAGTGGTTCCATGTGTGGATGGAGCTGGGTGCTGAGAGGTGTCCCAGGGGTCAGTGCTGGGGTGAAACTCTTCCGTATCTCCATCGGTGACATTGGCAGTGGGGCCGAACCCTCAGCACTTTGCAGATGGCAACTGAGCTGAGGGGTGCAGTGACACAGCAGAGGGATCTGGGCTGCGGGCCCAGGGGAAGCTCATGGGGTTCAGCAGATCCAAGTGTGGGGTCTGCATCAGAGTTGGGGCGGGCTCCGTCACCGCTGTGATCTGTTGTGTCCCCGTGCACTGCGGGGAATGGGGCCCTCAGGTCCCTTCCAACCCTAAGAGGTCTGTGATGGTTCTGGGATGCCTCAAACCCAGCACTGCACAGCCTCGTTCCTCTGGAGGCTTTAATGCTCTTCCCCTCCTTTCCCAGACGTGTCTGACTCTGAGGAGAGCGTGTTGAGCGCCAAGTCGTGCAGGAACGAGCGGGTCCCTGCAGGAGAAGCTGGAGATTGTGAGCAACGAGGGGCTGCTGCTCACCGTCAAGGTGTTCCTGGACTGGGCTGAGGACAAACACGGACTTCATCATCATGTGTGCTCAGGTGGGGGAGGCTCTGGGCTTTGAGCCTCAATCAAGGTGGTGAAATTCGTGCTGTTTTAAGGCGTTCTGGGGTCTGTGGGAGAGCCCGAGTGAGCGTGGCAGCTCTCCTCATGTTTTCTTGTGGCTCTTTGTTCCTGCAGAGCTCCCAGAGCCTATGGAACAGGCTGTCTGTGCTCCTCAACCTGCTGCCTTCTGCTGCCGACCTGCAGGAGTCAGGTATGGAGAAGGGCAGCACAGCACAGTGCTCCCTTCTGCCTGCAGCCCTTTGCTTACCAGGGAGGGACTTCATTTGTGTGCTGTTTTCTGCTCAAACCCCTCTGGGGTCACTTGCCATCCCTTAGGCATCAGCAGGCAGGGACCTCTTCCACGTGTTACACAATCACAGAACGGCCAGGCTTGGAAGGGACTCCAGGCTCACGGAGCTCCAACCCCCCGCCACACGCAGGGCCACCAACCTGCCCACGTTTCACAGCAGCCCAGGCTGCCCAGGGGCCCCATCCAGCCTGGCCTCCAACCCCTCCAGGGATGGACGGGGCATCGCAGCCTCTGCTGGGCAGCTGTTCAGCCCTCACCGCTCTCCCAGCACACAACTTCCCTGAGCCCCAGCCTCCAGCTGCCCTCCCTCCGCTTCCAGCCGTTCCCTGCTCTCATCTCCCCTGCCCAAGAGCTGCCTCCCCTCCTGGCTGCAGGCTCCCTGCAGGCGCTGCAGGCTGCACTCAGCTCAGCCCCAGCTCCTCTTCTCCATGCTGAACGAGCCCAGCTCCCTCAGCCTGTCACAGAAGGAGATCAGGTTGGCCAAGCAGGACCTGCCCTTCATGAACCCATGCTGGCGAGGCTGATCCCCCTGCTGTCCCACGCGTGCTGCTTGATCTCCCTCAAGAAAGTCCCCCCCCCCCCCCCAATAATCTTCCCTGGCACTGAGGTCAGGCTGACAGGCCTGTAGCTCCCCAAATCCTTACAGCCCTTGTAACCCTACAGCCCTTCTTGTAGGCGTGATGGCGGAGCTCGGGGTTCTTCTGGTCTTGTTCAGCATCTTCATCAGTGAGCTGGACGAGGGGATGGTGCAGTCGGTGTAATCAGGAATTGCACTGATGACAAAAAGCTGGGAGGAGCAGCTGATGCAGCTGGGGGCCGTGCTGCCATTCAGCAGCAGCTGGGGCAGGCCTGAGAGCTGGGCAGCAGGAAACCAGAGGGGGTTTAACAAGAGCAAGGGCAGAGTCTTGCAGCCGGGGAGGAATAACTGCATTGGGGTTGAGCTGCTGGAGAGGAGCTCTGCAGAGGGGGGGACCTGGGGCTCCTGGTGGGCGAGAGGTTGGCTGGTGGGCAGTGTGCCCCTGGTGGCCAGGAGGGCCAGTGGGATCCTGAGGGCATTAACAGCAATGAAGGGGAGCGTGGCCAGGCAGGGCAGGGGAGGCGATCCCCCCTAATTGCCTCCCTGTCCCTGCTGCCACCCCTCTGCTGATGGAGCCCAGGATCCATTTGCTTTCCAAGCTGCAGTCACACCTGCTGGCTCCCGTTTCAGCTTTTCGTCCCTCAGGACCCCCCAGGTCCTTCTGTGCAGGGCTGCTCTCAGGTGCTGCTCCTTCCACTCTGTGTGGATGCCTGGCATTCCTCCGGCCCAAGCGCAGAACACTTTGCCCTGTTATTCTCTGCTCAAACCATCTGGGGTCACTTGCCATCCCTTTGCCCTCAGCACAGCAGGGAGGAGCCCCTTCCACATCTTATTCTCTGCTCAAACCCCTGCCTGTGGCCAAACTCCCATCCCCTGAGCGTGGGCTCTGTGCCGCGGGTGCCTCCCCTCCCTTTTGTCCCCACGCTCTGGGCTCCGCTCTGATGCCGTTGCTGCTCTCCCTCGTCGCCCAGGCCTGGAGCTGTGCAAGGAGGTTCGGGAGGTGCTGAGCGGCGCGGAGACTGCCGGAGCTTCGTGCCAACCTGCTGCATCCCTGAGGACGTGGCCCTGCGAAATCTGCCCCCCCCTGAGGAACGCGCACAGGAGGCTCAACTTCGAGCAGGACCGCCCCGTCTTCTCAGCAGTGGAGGAGGTGAGTGGGGCAGATTCTGGTGCTGTGTGTATGGTACTTTCCCATAAAGCAGAGCCTGGCCTGATTCCAGTCTGGGCCTGAGCTCCCGCTGGGTGCCACGGCCATCCTGCGTGCCCAGAAAATGCAGCCTTCTGTCCCCGTCAGAAGGGAAGGAAGGATGGGGAGCATCCTGATGGCTTAAGGATGCTGCTCTGATGTGGGGACTGTGCTCAGTGAATCGCAGCCCAGAGCAGTGCTCCAGCAGAATCACATCCCATGTGAGCTCCACTTCTGCCATCCTCACCCACAGCCTACGGAGAGGAGCGCTGTGCATGCAGTGGGGATGGGGTGGAATGGGGGGAGGGATGGGGTGGGATGGGGGAGGATTGGGACGAGGGAGGGATTGGGTGGGATGGGGGAGGGTTGGGGTGGGATGGGGGAGGGATGGGGTTGGATGAGGGAGGGATGGGGTGGGATGAGGGAGGGGATGGGGTGGGATGGGGGAGGGTTGTGGTGGGATGTGGGACGGTTGGGATGGGATGGGGGAGAGCTCCTCTGCTCCTCCTGCCAGAGATTTCCAAGAGCCCTGGGA
>NW_026040154.1:0-36805 GCF_023343835.1 Lagopus muta
GGGGTACCGGGAGCGTGGGGGGGGCTGTGGGGTCGGGGGTAGTGGGGATATGGGGGGGCTGTGGGGTCGGGGGTGCTGGAGTTATGGGGGGGCTATGGGTCTCTGTTGGGCCTGGGGGTATTGGGGATATGGGGGGCTATGGAGTCTGGGGGTACTGGAGTTATGGGGGGTGTGGGGTCGGGGGCTGCTGGAGGTATGGGGGGCGGTGGGGTCGGAGGGGTGCTGGAGGTATGGAGGGGCTATGGGACTTTGTTGGGCCTGGGGGTACTGGGGATATGGGGGGGCTGTGAGTCCTGGGGGGTACGGGAAGCTGTGGGGTTCTGTGGGGGTACAGGGGTCTGTGGGGGTCTGTGGGTAACGGGGGGCTATGGGGGGGCACTATGGGGCTCTGTGGGGTCTGGGGGCTGACTGTAGGGTTCTATGAGGCATTGGGGTTCTGTGGGATTTGGGGCAGTTTAGAGGGTTTTAGAAGAGCAGTGGGGCCTGGAGGGGCTATGGGGTGCTGAGGGGGGGGTGGTTGGGGTTCAAAGCAGTTTGGGGGCTGCTGTGGGACTGGGGGGGGCACGGGGAGTGCTAGGGGTATGGGGCAATTTGGGGGTGGGGGGGGTCTGTGGGGGGACAGTGGTGCCTGGAAGAGGTTATGGGGCACTCAGGGGTCCTGGGGGCTGCAGCGGAGCTGTGGATGGAGGGGGGGGTATTGGGGGTCCAGCCAAGGCTGGGGGGGGTGCAGGACTCTGGGCAGTGCTGGGGGGCTGGGGGAGTTTAGGGGGCGTCTGGGGGGGGTTTAAGCAGGGGGCTACAACCCACTGGGGCGGCTTGGGGGGTCTGGGGGTGAGGTGGGGTCTGGGGGGGGGGGGTGGGAGGTAGGGGGGCGGTGGGGCTCCTGGTCTGATGAACATTTGGGCACAGAGGGCTCCAGTGGGTGCTGGGGGGGGGGGTTTGGGGCCACTGGGGGGGCTGTGGGGCTGTCTGAGGGCTGTGGGGGGGCTGTGGGGGGGGGGGGGTGGTATTGGGGGGCAGTGGATGCGCTGCTTCTGATGGGGGGGGGCAGGGGTGTGGGGGGGGTATGGCAGAATTGTGGGGGGGGGGGGCACAGGGAGTGCTAGGGGTATGGGGCAATTTGGGGGTGGGGGGGTCTGTGGGGGGACAGAGGTGCCTGGGAGAGGTTATGGGGCACTCAGGGGTCCTGGGGGCTGCAGCGGAGCTGTGGATGGAGGGGGGGGTATTGGGGGTTCAGCCGGGGCTGGGGGGGGTGCAGGGCTCTGGGCAATGCTGGGGGGCTGGGGTTGGTTATGGGGAGTTTAGGGGGGGGCTTAGCAGGGGGCTACAACCCACTGGGGCGGCTCGGGGGGTCTGGGGGTGAGGTGGGGTCCTGGGGGGGGGGGTGGGAGGTAGGGGGGCAGTGGGGCTCCTGGTCTGATGAACATTAGGGCACAGAGGGCTCCAGTGGGTGCTGGGGGGGGGGTTTGGGGCCACTGGGGGGCTGTGGGGCAGTCTGAGGGCTGTGGGGGGGGGGTGGTATTGGGGGGCAGTGGATGCGCTGCTTCTGATGGGGGGGGGCAGGGCTGTGGGGGGGGTATGGCAGAATTGTGGGGCTTGGGGGGGCCACAGGGAGTGCTAGGGGTATGGGGCAGTTTGGGGGGTGGGGGGTCTGTGGGGGGACAGTGGTGCCTGGAAGAGGTTATGGGGCACTCAGGGTCCTGGGGGCTGCAGCGGAGCTGTGGATGGAAGGGGGGGGGGGTATTGGGGGTCCAGCCAAGGCTGGGGGGGGGTGCAGGGCTCTGGGCAATGCTGGGGGGCTGGGGTCGGTTATGGGGAGTTTAGGGGGGGGTTTAAGCAGGGGACTACAACCCACTGGGGTGGCTTGGGGGGTCTGGGGGTGAGGTGGGGTCTGGGGGGGGGTTATTGGGGTGTGGAGCTGCAATGGGGCGGTGGGAGGTAGGGGGGCGGTGGGGCTCCTGGTCTGATGAACATTAGGGCACAGAGGGCTCCAGTGGGTGCTGGGGGGGGGGGGGGTTGGGACCACTGGGGGGGCTATGGGGGGGGTGGTATTGGGGAGCAGTGGATGCGCTGCTTCTGATGGGGGTGGCAGGGCTGTGGGGGGGGGGGGGCACAGGTAGTGCTAGGGGTATGGGGCAGTTTGGGGGTGGGGGGTCTGTGGGGGGACAGTGGTGCCTGGAAGAGGTTATGGGGCACTCAGGGTCCTGGGGGCTGCAGCGGAGCTGTGGATGGGGGGGGGGGTATTGGGGGTCCAGCCAAGGCTGGGGGGGGGGTGCAGGGCTCTGGGCAATGCTGGGGGTTAGGGGGAGTTTAGGGGGGGTCTAGGGGGGGGCTTAGCAGGGGGCTACAACCCACTGGGGCGGCTTGGGGGGTCTGGGGGTGAGGTGGGTGCTGGGGGGGGGGGGGGGGTGGGAGGTAGGGGGGCAGTGGGGCTTCTGGTGAGGGTCTGATGAAAATTAGGGCACAGAGGGCTCCAGTGGGTGCTGGGGGGGGGGGTTGGGACCACTGGGGGGCTATGGGGGGGGGGTGGTATTGGGAGCAGTGGATGCGCTGCTTCTGATTGGGGTGGCAGGGCTGTGGGGGGGGGGGGTATGGCAGAATTGTGGGGCTGGGGGGGGGCACGGGGAGTGCTAGGGGTATGGGGCAGTTTGGGGGTGGGGGGGTCTGTGGGGGGACACTGGCGCCTGGGAGAGGTTATGGGGCACTCAGGGGTCCTGGGGGCTGCAGCGGAGCTGTGGATGGAGGGGGGGGGGGTATTGGGGGTCCAGCCGGGGCTGGGGGGGGTGCAGGCTCTGGGCAGTGCTGGGGGGCTGGGGTCGGTTATGGGGAGTTTAGGGGGGGGTTTAGCAGGGGGCTACAACCCACTGGGGCGGCTCAGGGGGGTCTGGGGGTGAGGTGGGGTCTGGGGGGGGGATGGTAGGTAGGGGGGCAGTGGGGCTTCTGGTCTGATGAACATTAGGGCACAGAGGGCTCCAGTGGGTGCTGGGGGGGGGGTTTGGGACCACTGGGGGGGCTGTGGGGGGGGGGGGTGGTATTGGGGGGCAGTGGATGCGCTGCTTCTGATGGGGGGCAGGGCTGTGGGGGGGGGGTATGGCAGAATTGTGGGGCTGTGGGGGGGGGGTGTATGGCAGAATTGGGGGGGGGGGCACAGGGAGTGCTAGGGGTATGGGGCAGTTTGGGGTTGGGGGGTGGTCTGTGGGGGACAGTGGCGCCTGGGAGAGGTTATGGGGCACTCAGGGGTCCTGGGGGCTGCAGAGGAGCTGTGGATGGAGGGGGGGGGTATTGGGGGTCCAGCCGGGGCTGGGGGGGGTGCAGGGCTCTGGGCAATGCTGGGGGTTAGGGGGAGTTTAGGGGGGGGCTTAGCAGGGGGCTACAACCCACTGGGGTGGCTTGGGGGGTCTGGGGGTGAGGTGGGGTCTGGGGGGGGGGGGTGGGAGGTAGGGGGGCGGTGGGGCTCCTGGTCTGATGAACATTAGGGCACAGAGGGCTCCAGTGGGTGCTGGGGGGGGGTTGGGACCACTGGGGGGGCTATGGGGGGGGGGGGGTGGTATTGGGGGGCAGTGGATGCGCTGCTTCTGATGGGGGGAGCAGGGCTGTGGGGGGGGGTATGGCAGAATTGTGGGGCTGGGGGGGGCACAGGGAGTGCTAGGGATATGGGGCAGTTTGGGGGTGGGGGGGGTCTATGGGGGGACAGTGGCGCCTGGGAGAGGTTATGGGGCACTCAGGGTCCTGGGGGCTGCAGAGGAGCTGTGGATGGAGGGGGGGGCATTGGGGGTCCAGCTGGGGCTGGGGGGGGTGCAGGGCTCTGGGCAGTGCTGGGGGCTGGGGGAGTTTAGAGGGGGTCTGGGGGGGGGCTTAGCAGGGGGCTACAACCCACTGGGGTGGCTTGGGGGGTCTGGGGGTGAGGTGGGGTCTGGGGGGGGGTTATTGGGGTGTGGAGCTGCAATGGGGCGGTGGGAGGTAGGGGGGCGGTGGGGCTCCTGGTCTGATGAACATTTGGGCACAGAGGGCTCCAGTGGGTGCTGGGGGGGGGGTTTGGGGCCACTGGGGGGGCTGTGGGGCAGTCTGAGGGCTGTGGGGGGGCTGTGGGGTGGGGGGGTGGTATTGGGGAGCAGTGGATGCGCTGCTTCTGATGGGGGGGCAGAACTGTGGGGGGGTATGGCAGAATTGTGGGGCTGGGGGGGCATCTGTGGGGCTGGGAGTCACCCCCTCACTCCCCCCCCCCACACCAGGTGCCCTGGATGACTTTGAGAAGGCCCGGCCCGGCCCCCCCGCCCCCCCCCCACCTCCCCACGTTCCTGGAGACCCCAACACCACTGAGAAGCCCCCTGGTGCCGCAGCGCAGGTGAACCTTTGTACATCGCATCCAGGGCTGCTGTGGGGGGGGGGGGGGGGCTGCGCAGACCCCTCCCCACAGCTCTGACCCCCCCCCCCCCTCGCCCCCCCCCCCCCCCCAAAAGGAGTCGCTGTTCGCCTCGCAGGAGCGCTTCTTCCAGG
Organism: Lagopus muta; assembly: GCF_023343835.1. NCBI lineage: Eukaryota > Metazoa > Chordata > Aves > Galliformes > Phasianidae > Lagopus > Lagopus muta. The sequence continues at coordinate 4,498 of NW_026040154.1, forward strand.
AGCTCTTTGATGGCGAATTGGCCTCGCAGGCGTCCGCTGAGTTTGAGCGCGCCATGAAGGAGCTGGCGGAGGAGGAGCCGCATCTGGTGGAGCAGTTCCAGAAGCTGTCGGAGGCGGCGGGGAGAGTGGGTCCGTGGGGGGGGGTCGGAGGGGTTGGGGGGGGCAGGATCCCTGGGATGGGGGCAGTCTGTCTATGGGGCACAGAGAGCTGGGGGGGGGGGGAGTCTCTCTATGGGGCACAGAGAGCTGGGGTGGGGGGTGGGAGTCTCTCTATGGGGCACAGAAAGCTGGGGGGGGAGTCTATGGGGCACAGAGTGCTGGGGGGGGGACTCTATGGGGCACAGAGAGCTGGTGGGGGTGGGAGTCTCTCTATGGGGCACAGAGAGCTGGGGGGGGGGGGAGTCTCTCTATGGCGCACAGAGAGCTGGGGGGGGGGAGTCTATGGGGCACAGAGAGCTGGGGGAAGGGGGGAGTCGCTCTATGGGGCACAGAGAGCTGGGGGGTGGGGGGTGGGAGTCTCTCTATGGGGCACAGAAAGCTGGGGGGGGAGTCTATGGGGCACAGAGTGCTGGGGGGGGGACTCTATGGGGCACAGAGAGCTGGGGGGGGTGGGAGTCTATGGGGCACAGAGAGCTGGGGGGGAGTCTCTCTATGGGGCACAGAGAGCTGGGGGGGGGGGAAGAGTCTCTCTATGGGGCACAGAGAGCTGGGGGGGTGAGTCTCTCTATGGGGCACAGAGAGCTGGGGAAGTCTGTCTATGGGGCACAGAGAGTTGGGGGGGAGTCTCTCTATGGGGCACAGAGAGCTGGGGGGGGTGGGAGTCTCTCTATGGGGCACAGAGAGCTGGGGGGGGGAGTCTCTATGGGGCACAGAGAGCTGGGGGGGGGGGAGTCTATGGGGCACAGAGAGCTGGGGGGGAGAGTCTCTCTATGGGGCACAGAGAGCTGGGGGGGGGAGTCTGTCTATGGGGCACAGAGAGCTGGGGGAGGGGGGGAGTCTGTCTATGGGGCACAGAGAGCTGGGGGTGGGGGGTGGGAGTCTCTATGGGGCACAGAGAGTTGGGGGGGGGAGTCTCTCTATGGGGCACAGAGAGCTGAGGGGGGGGAGTCTCTCTATGGGGCACAGAGAGCTGGGGGGGGAGTCTATGGGGCACAGAGAGCTGAGGGGGGGTGGGAGTCTCTCTATGGGGCACAGAGAGCTGGGGGGGGGAGTCTGTCTATGGGGCACAGAGAGCTGGGGGAGGGGGGGAGTCTGTCTATGGGGCACAGAGAGCTGGGGGTGGGGGGTGGGAGTCTCTATGGGGCACAGAGAGTTGGGGGGGGGAGTCTCTCTATGGGGCACAGAGAGCTGAGGGGGGGAGTCTCTCTATGGGGCACAGAGAGCTGGGGGGGAGTCTATGGGGCACAGAGAGCTGAGGGGGGGTGGGAGTCTCTCTATGGGGCACAGAGAGCTGGGGGGGGGAGTCTGTCTATGGGGCACAGAGAGCTGGGGGGGGAGTCTCTCTATGGGGCACAGAGAGCTGAGGGGGGGAGTCTGTCTATGGGGCACAGAGAGCTGGGGGGGGGGAGTCTCTCTATGGGGCACAGAGAGCTGGGGGGGGGTGGGAGTCTCTATGGGGCACAGAGAGCTGGGGGGGGTGGGAGTCTCTCTATGGGGCACAGAGAGCTGGGGGGGGTGGGAGTCTATGGGGCACAGAGTGCTATGGGGGGAGTCTGTGGGGCACAGAGAGCTGGGGGGGGAGTCTGTCTATGGGGCACAGAGAGCTGAGGGGGGGAGTCTCTCTATGGGGCACAGAGAGCTGGGGGGGGAGTCTCTCTATGGGGCACAGAGAGCTGGGGCGCCCATGTGAGATCGGGATTGTCTGTATAGGAATGGGGTTTTGAATGGGGTTTAGGAACTTGCTATGGGGCTGGAAACCCCTCCCCAGTGGGGCTGGGAACCCCTATAGAGGGCTGGGGCACCCATGTGGGGCTGAGGAACCTCTGTGTAGGGCTGGAACTTCCTATAGGGCTGGTGACCATGAGGGCACAGAGAGCTCCAGTGGGTTCTGGGGGGGTTTTGGGGGGGGCTGTGGGGCACTGGGAGAAGTGGGGGGGCTGTGGGGGGGCTGTGGGGGGGGGTGGTCTTGGGGAGCAGCCAATGGGGCTGGGATCCTCCCCCAGTAGCACCAGGACCCCCCCCCCCCCCGTCCAGTTAGTTGGGATCGATCCATGGGGGTCGGTGCCCCCCACCATAGGGCTGGGAGCCCCCATGGAGAGCTGGGGCGCCCATGTGGGGCTGGGAGCCATTATAAGGCTGCTTCCTCCTCCCTTCACATCTTATGGGGCTGGGACCCCCCTGTAGGTCCAGGGCTTCTCCATGGGGACTCTGCTGAGGTTGGGGATCCCCATATGGGGCTGGGAATCCCCGTGTTGGCCTGGACCCCCCTGTGGGGTTGGGAGGCTCCGTCATGGGGGGGGGGGCTGAGCCACCCCATAAGGCCGTCCCCAATGGGGACAATGGGACGTGGGCCTGATGGGGAGTGGGGGGCTGTGGGGTGGGAGGGGGGGGGGGGGGTCGGAGTCCCACAGCCCTGTGGGGGAGTTGTGGGGTGGGATGAAAGGGTTGGGAGACCCACAGCCACAGGGGTATTATGGGATGGGAGGAGCAGGGCTGGTGGGGGTCCTGCAGTCCCTCAGGGGTTATGGGGGGGGAGGTGGGGGGAGGGAGGTGGGGGGAGATGGGGGGAGGGAGGTGGGGGGAGGTGGGGGGAGGTGGGGGGAGATGGGGGGAGGGAGGTGGGGGGGGGTGGGGGGAGATGGGGGGGGGGTGGGGGGAGATGGGGGGGAGGGAGGTGGGGGGGGGTGGGGGGAGATGGGGGGGAGGGAGGTGGGGGGGGGGGTGGGGGGAGATGGGGGGAGGGAGGTGGGGGGGGTGGGGGGAGATGGGGGGGAGGGAGGTGGGGGGGGTGGGGGGAGATGGGGGGGAGGGAGGTGGGGGGAGGTGGGGGGGGTGGGGGGAGATGGGGGGGAGGGAGGTGGGGGGAGGTGGGGGGGGGTGGGGGGAGATGGGGGGAGGGAGGTGGGGGGGGTGGGGGGAGATGGGGGGGAGGGAGGTGGGGGGGGAGGGAGGTGGGGGGGGTGGGGGGGGGAGGGAGGTGGGGGGGGGAGGGAGGTGGGGGGGGTGGGGGAGGTGGGGGGAGGGAGGTGGGGGGGGGAGGGAGGTGGGGGGGGGTGGGGGGAGATGGGGGGGGGGAGGGAGGTGGGGGGGGGGTGGGGGGGAGATGGGGGGGGGGAGGGAGGTGGGGGGGGGTGGGGGGAGGATGGGGGGGAGGGGAGGTGGGGGGGGGAGGGAGGTGGGGGGGGGTGGGGGGAGATGGGGGGGAGGGAGGTGGGGGGAAGGAAGTGGGGGGAGGTGGTGGGGGTGAGGGCGGTGGGGGGAGGTGGAGGGAGCTGGTGGGGGGGAGGTGGTGGGGGGGGAGGTGGTGGGGGGGAGGTGGGGGGAGGTGGGGGGAGATGGGGGGGAGGGAGGTGAGGGGGAGGTGGAGGGGAGGTGGGGGGGGGAAGTGGGGGGAGGTGGTGGGGGGGAGGGAGGTGGGGGGAGGTGGGGGGAGGGAGGTGGGGGGAGATGGGGGGGAGGGAGGTGGTGGGGGGGAGGTGGTAGGGGGGAGGTGGGGGTCCCGCAGCCCCTGCCCACCCCATCCCACCCCGCAGGCAGCGACGCTGCGTCCCAGCAGGAATTCACCTCGTGTCTGAAGGAGACGCTGAGCGGCCTGGCCCGGAACGCCACCGACCTGCAGGTGGGGATGGGGGTCCCCAGCCCTGGTGTCACCAACCTGGTGTCAGTAATGTCACCACGTCCCCACAGGGCCTGGGGACATGGATGGGGGGGCTGCCCCCAACTCCAGCTCCTGATGTCACCAACCCCCCATGTCCCCACATGGCTCAGTGACATGAAATGAAGGCTGTCCCCAACCCTGGTCCCTGGTGTCACTGATGTCACTGTGTCCCCACAGGGCCTGGGGACATGGATGGGGGGCTGTCCCCAATTCCAGCTCCTGATGTCACCAACCTCCCGTGTCCCCACACAGCTGGGTGATGTGGAATGAGGGCTGTCCCCAACCCTGGTTCCTGATGTCGCTGATGTCACTGTGTCCCCACAAGGCCTGGGAACATAGGCTGACAGCTGTCCCCAATTCCAGTTCCTGATGTCACCAACCCCCCGTGTCCCCACTCAGCTCGGTGTCATGGAATGAGGGCTGTCCCCAACCCTGGTCCCTGGTGTCACTGATGTCCCCAACCCCTGGTCCCCCCCATATCGCTGTGTCCCTGCAGGACCCTGGGGATGGATGGAGGGGTGTCACCAAGCTCTGCTGTCACCCGTGTCAGTCACCACGTCCCTGCATGGCCTGGTGGAACAAAGGGTGTCCCTGGTGTCACTGATGTCACTGTGTCCCCATAGAGCCTGGGGACATGGATAGGGGGCTGTCCCCAACTCCAGTTCCTGATGCCACCAACCTCCCATGTCCCCACATGGCTCAGTGACGTGGAATGAGGGCTGTCCCCAACCCTGGTCCCTGGTGTCACTGATGTCACTGTGTCCCCACAGGGCCTGGGGACATGGGCTGACAGCTGTCCCCAGCCCTGATGTCACCAATGTCACCACATCCCCACAGGACCTGGGGATACAGAGCGCTGCCCCCTGATCCCCGGTGTCCCCAACATCCCCACGTCCTCGCGCTGCTCAGGGACACCAACTGAGAGGCGCGTGTGTCCCCAATGTCCCCGCTGTCACCCGCAGGGCTCGGCAGCATCAGAGGAGGATCTGGCGAAGGCCATGGAAGGGCTGGGGCTGGAGGAGGGCAGCGGGGAGGGCGGCGTGCTGCCCGTGGTGCAGAGCGTGCTGCAGCACCTGCTGAGCCGTGATGTGCTCTACCCCTCGCTCAAGGAGATCACTGACAAGGTGAGGGGGGACAGTGGGGACAGCAGGGACAGCAGGGACAGTGGGGACAGTGGGGACAGCAGGGACAGTGGGGACAGTGGGGACAGCAGGGACAGTGGGGACAGCAGGGACAGGCTGCTCCTTGTCACTGTCACAGCACCCCAAGCGGCTGCAGCAGCACCAGGCAGTGCTGGGGCGCATGGCGGGGTGCTCCTGGTGGGAGCTGGGGGGCAAAGGCCCTGGGGATGGGGAAGGGGACAGATGGGAGGACTGGGGATGGCAGGGGCAGCTCCTTGTTGTCATTGTCACAGCACCCCGAGTGGCTGCAGCGGCACCAGGCAGTGCTGGGGCGCATGGTGGGGCGCTGCTGGTGGGGACCTGGGGGGTGAGGGTCCTGGGGATGGGGACAGCAGGGACACCTCCTTGTCACTGTCACAGCACCCTGAGCGCCTGCAGCAGGCAGCGCTGGGGCGCACGGTGGGGCACTGCGGGTGGGGAGCTGGGGGGCGAAGGCCCTGGGGATGGGGAAGGGGACAAATGGGAGCTGCTTGTTGTCACTGTCACAGCACCCCGAGTGGTTGCAGTGGCACCAGGCAGCGCTGGGGCACACAGTGGGGTGCTCCTGGTGGGGGGCTGGGGGGTGAGGGTCCTGGGGATGGGGACAGATGGGAGGACTGGGGACAGCGGGGGCAGTGGGGACACCTCCCACCTCCTTGTTGTCATTGTCACAGCACCCTGAGTGGCTGCAGCGGCACTGGGCAGTGCTGGGGCGCACAGTGGGGTGCTGCTGGTGGGAGGCTGGGGGGCGAAGGCCCTGGTGATGGGGACAGCAGGGCCACCTGCTTGTTGTCACTGTCACAGCACCCTGAGTGCCTGCACCAGGCAGCACTGGGGTGCATGGTGGGGCACTGCTGGTCGGGAGCTGGGGGGCGAAGGCCCTGGGGATGGGGAAGGGGACAGATGGGAGGACTGGGGACGGCAGGGGCAGCTCCTTGTTGTCATTGTCACAGCACCCCGAGTGGCTGCAGCGGCACCAGGCAGCACTGGGGGCGCACGGTGGGGCGCTGCTGGTGGGAGCTGGGGGGCGAGGGTCCTGGGGATGGGGACAGCAGGGACACCTCCTTGTTGTCACTGTCACAGCACCCTGAGCGGTGCTGCTGGGGCACTGGGGTGCATGGCAGGGTGCTGCTGGTGGGAGCTGGGGGGTGGGGGCCCTGGGGATGGGGGCAGATGGGAGGACTGGGGACAGCGGGGGGCAGCAGGGACAACTCCTTGTTGTCATTGTCACAGCACCTCAAGTGGCTGCAGCGGCACTGGGCAGTGCTGGGGTGCATGGTGGGGTGCTGCTGGTGGGGAGCTGGGCAGCGAAGGCCCTGGGGATGGGGACAGCAGGGACACCTCCTTGTCACTGTCACAGCACCCTGAGCAGTGCTGCTGGGGCACTGGGGCATATGGTGGGGTGCTGTGGGTGGGAGCTGGGGAGTGAGAGCCCTGGGGATGGGGAAGGGGACAAATGGGAGGACTGGGGACAGTGGGTGCAGATCCTTGTCACTGTCACAGCACCCCGAGTGGCTGCAGCGGCACTGGGCAGTGCTGGGGCGCATGGTGGGATGCTGCTGGTGGGGAACTGGGGGGGTGAGGGTCCTGGGGATGGGGACAGCAGGGACACCTCCTAGCTGTCACTGTCACAGCACCCTGAGTGGTTGCAGCAACACCAGGCAGTGCTGGGGTGCACACTGGGGCGCTGCTGGTGGGGGTCTGGGGGGTGAGGGCCCTGGGGATGGGGAAGGGGACAAATGGGAGCTGCTTGTTGTCACTGTCACAGTACCCCGAGTGGCTGCAGCGGCACCGGGCGGCGCTGCCGGAGGAGCAGTACGAGCGTTACCGGGCGCAGCACGGCGTCATGAGCCGCATCTGCCAGCAGCTGGAGGCCGAGCGACCCGAGGACAGCGAGGGGGACAGGAGGGCGCGCTTCGAGGCCGTGCTGGAGCTGATGCAGCAGGTGGGGGACGTGGGGACGCGGTGGGGGGACGCGGGGCTGGCGGCGGGTGCTGATGGGGCGCTGCTCTCCTCCAGCTGCAGGAGCTGGGGCACCCGCCCAAGGAGCTGGCTGGCGAGGCGGTGAGTGTCCCCCAGTGTCCCCAGCTGTCCCCAGAGGTCTTTTCCATGTTGTCCCCGGCTCTCGACCATCTCCAGTTGTCCCCAGCAGTCCCTACTTGTCCCTACAGGTCCCTCCAACTGTCCCCATGTGTCCCCCAGCTCTCAGCCATCCCAGCTGTCCCCTGCTGTCCCCCAGTTGCCCCCAACCCAACCCCATGAGTTCCCGGTTGTCCTTCAACCAACCATTCCCAGTTGTCCCCAACTGTCCCCAGTGGTTCCCGACTGTCTCCAATTGTCCCCTGCAGTTCCTGACTGTCCCCAGTTGTCCCCCAAATGTCTCTCATTGTCCCCAGTTTGCATTCCGTTGTCCTCAGCTGTCCCTAATTGCCCTCCACCATCCCCAACTGTCCCCAATAATTGTCCCTAGTTGTCCCCCACTGTCCCTCACTGCCTCCTTCTCCATCCAACCCCAGTTGTCCCCCACTGTCCCTCACTGCCTCCATCTCCATCCAACCCCAGTTGTCCCCCACTGTCCCTCACTGCCTCCATCTCCATCCAACCCCAGTTGTCCCCAGCTGTCCCTCACTGCCTCCATCTCCATCCAACCCCAGTTGTCCCCAACTGTCCCTCACTGCCTCCATCTCCATCCAACCCCAGTTGTCCCCAATTGTCCCTCACTGCCTCCATCCCCATCCACCCCCAGTTGTCCCCCACTGTCCCTCATTGCCTCCATCCCCATCCAACCCCAGTTGTCCCCCACTGTCCCTCACTGCCTCCATCCCCATCCAACCCCAGTTGTCCCCAACTGTCCCTCATTGCCTCCATCCCCATCCAACCCCAGTTGTCCCCAGTTGTCCCTCATTGCCTCCATCTCCATCCAACCCCAGTTGTCCCCAACTGTCCCTCATTGCCTCCATCTCCCTCCAACCCCAGTTGTCCCCAACTGTCCCTCATTGCCTCCATCTCCCTCCAACCCCAGTTGTCCCCAACTGTCCCTCACTGCCTCCATCCCCATCCAACCCCAGTTGTCCTCAGTTGTCCCTCAGCGCCTCCATCTTCCATCCAACCCCATTTGTCCCCAACTGTCCCTCATTGCCTCCATCTCCCTCCAACCCCAGTTGTCCCCAACTGTCCCTCATTGCCTCCATCTCCATCCAACCCCATTTGTCCCCAACTGTCCCTCATCGCCTCCATCCCCATCCAACCCCAGTTGTCCTCAGTTGTCCCTCAGCGCCTCCATCTTCCATCCAACCCCATTTGTCCCCAACTGTCCCTCACTGCCTCCATCTCCATCCAACCCCAGTTGTCCCCAGCTGTCCCTCATTGCCTCCATCTCCAACCCCAGTTGTCCCCCGCTGTCCCTTCCCTTTCCCTGAAGGTCTGGGCACCCTATGGGGACGGTGTCCCTTGGGGACGTCCCACCTCTTGGGTGCTGAGCTGTCCCCATTCTCTTCCATCCCCGCTGTCCCCTGCAGCCCCCTGGCTTCAACCTGGACCTGGAGGGGCTGACTCTGCCCGAGGCCACCGGCGAGCAGTGCCTGGTGATGTGACAGCGACGTCCCCTCCCCGCTGCTGAGCGTTGAGGCCAGCCCCCCGGCTCGTTAATTAGGGTCATTAACGCCCGATGTGAGGATGATGAGGACGAAGGAGAGGCGCGCGGCTGCGTGGGACGCGGAGCGGCGCTGGGTGCGGCGCTGGGTGCGGTGTCCCCGATGTCCCCCGATGTCCCCGTGGGGATGGGACGTCACTTAGAGGGCAGGAGGAGTCGGGTGCCGGGCTGGGGGGGACGTTGCTGTTCCCAACCCCACAGCGCTGTCCCCATGCGTGGGGACGAACCGCAGGCGGTGAGCGGCCGCCACGGCCCCAATAAAGGTGACGGCAATCGCGGCAGGGCCGCATGGCGGAGCTCCTGGGACCCTGCAGTCACACGGGGGGACCCTACAGCGACATCGGGGGGGACGCGACCCTACAATAACACAACAAGGGTCGTGGGGTGACCCTACATCACATAAGGGGGGCCGTGACCCTACAGTGACACAATGGGGGTCACACAATACAATATGTGGGTCATACGATGCGATAACACGGGGTGACCCCACAATAACATGGCAGGGGGACACGTGACCCTACAGTGACACGGGGTGACCCTACAAGAACATGGGATGATGTTGTGATAATGGGGGAGGTCATGGGGTGACCCTATAATAACATAAGGGAGGACAGGGCTCTACAGTAACACAAGGGTCATGGGGTGACCCTACAATGATGCAGGTGGGGAATGTGACCCTACAAAACCATGGGGTGACCCTACAATAACACGGTAGGGGGACACATGACCCTACAGTGACACGGGGTGACCCTACAATAACATGGGATGATGTTATGATAGTGGGGGAGGTCATGGGGTCACCCTAATATAACATAGGGGAGGACAGGACTCTACAGTAACACAAGGGTCATGGGGTGACCCTACAATAACACATGGAGGGGGGCTCTACACTAACATGGGGTGACCCTACAATAACACCATGGGGAGCCGATGTGACCCTACAACGGCACTGGGTGATCCTACAGGAATGTGGGATGGTCTTGTGATCATGGGGGAGGTTATGGGGTGACCCTACAATGACATAAGGAGGCCCATGGGGCGGCCCTGTGATAACACAGGTGGTGGATGTGACCCTACAAGAACATGGGATGATCTTATGATAATGGGGGAGGCCATGGGGTGACCCTACAGTGACAGATGGGGGGACGTGATCCTACAGTAACACAGCAAGGGTCATGGGGTGACCCTATAATAACATAAGGGAGGACAGGGCTCTACAGTAACACAAAGGTCATGGGGTGACCCTACAATAACACGGGAGGAGGGCTTTATGATTCTATGACCCTACAGTAACACCATGGGGAGCCGATGTGACCCTACAATGGCGCAGGGTGATCCTACAGGAATGTGGGATGGTCTTGTGATCATGGGGGAGGTTATGGGGTGACCCTACAATAACACATGGAGGGCCAGGGGTGACCCTACAGTAATGCAATGAGGGTCATGGGATGACCCTACAATGATGCAGGTGGGGAATGTGACCCTACAAAACCATGGGGTGACCCTACAATAACACGGTAGGGGGACACATGACCCTACAGTGACACAGGGTGACCCTACAAGAACATGGGATGATGTTATGATAGTGGGGGAGGTCATGGGGTCACCCTAATATAACATAGGGGAGGACAGAACTCTACAGTAACACAAAGGTTATGGGGTGGCCCTACAATTACATGGGAGGGGGGCTCTACACTAACATGGGGTGACCCTACAGTAACACCATGGGGAGCAGACGTGACCCTACAATGGCACAGGGTGATCCTACAGGAACGTGGGATGGTCTTGTGATCATGGGGGAGGTTGTGGGGTGACCCTACAATGACATAAGGAGGCCCATGGGGTGGCCCTGTGATAACACAAGTGGTGGATGTGACCCTACAAGAACAAGGGATGATGTTATGATAATGGGGGAGGCCATGGGGTGACCCTACAGTGATGCAGGTGGGGAATGTGACCCTACAAAACCATGGGGTGACCCTACAATAACACGGTAGGGGGACACGTGACCCTACAGTGACACAGGGTGACCCTACAATAACATGGGATGATGTTATGATAGTGGGGGAGGTCATGGGGTGACCCTATAATAACATAAGGGAGGACAGGGCTCTACAGTAACACAAAGGTTGTGGGGTGACCCTACAATAACACATGGAGGGGGGCTCTACACTAACATGGGGTGACCCTACAATAACACCATGGGGAGCAGACGTGACCCTACAACGGCGCAGGGTGATCCTACAGGAATGTGGGATGGTCTTGTGATCATGGGGGAGGTTGTGGGGTGACCCTACAATGACATAAGGAGGCCCATGGGGCGGCCCTGTGATAACACAAGTGGTGGATGTGACCCTACAAGAACATGGGATGATCTTATGATAATGGGGGAGGCCATGGGGTGACCCTACAGTGACAGATGGGGGGACGTGATCCTACAGTAACACAGCAAGGGTTGTGGGGTGACCCTATAATAACATAAGGGAGGACAGGGCTCTACAGTAACACAAAGGTCATGGGGTGACCCTACAATGATGCAGGTGGGGAATGTGACCCTACAAAACTGTGGGGTGACCCTACAATAGCACAGTGGGGGGACACGTGACCCTACAAGAACATGGGATGATGTTATGATAGTGGGGGAGGTAATGGGGTGACCCTAATATAACATAGGGGAGGACAGGGCTCTACAGTAACACAAGGGTCATGGGGTGACCCTACAATAATGCCATGGGGAGCTGGTGTGACCCTACAACGGCACTGGGTGGTCATAGAGGAACGTGGGATGGTCTTGTGATCATGGGGAAGGCCATGGGGTGACCCTACAGTGACAGAAGGGGGGACGTGATCCTACAGTAACACAACAGGGGTCATGGGGTGACCCTATAATAACATAAGGGAGGACAGGGCTCTACAGTAACACAAGGGTCATGGGGTGACCCTACAATGATGCAGGTGGGGAATGTGACCCTACAAAACCATGGGGTGACCCTACAATAACACGGTAGGGGGACACATGACCCTACAGTGACACGGGGTGACCCTACAATAACATGGGATGATGTTATGATAGTGGGGGAGGTCATGGGGTCACCCTAATATAACATAGGGGAGGACAGGACTCTACAGTAACACAAGGGTCATGGGGTGACCCTACAATAACACATGGAGGGGGGCTCTACACTAACATGGGGTGACCCTACAATAACACCATGGGGAGCCGATGTGACCCTACAACGGCACTGGGTGATCCTACAGGAATGTGGGATGGTCTTGTGATCATGGGGGAGGTTATGGGGTGACCCTACAATGACATAAGGAGGCCCATGGGGCGGCCCTGTGATAACACAGGTGGTGGATGTGACCCTACAAGAACATGGGATGATCTTATGATAATGGGGGAGGCCATGGGGTGACCCTACAGTGACAGATGGGGGGACGTGATCCTACAGTAACACAGCAAGGGTCATGGGGTGACCCTATAATAACATAAGGGAGGACAGGGCTCTACAGTAACACAAAGGTCATGGGGTGACCCTACAATAACACGGGAGGAGGGCTTTATGATTCTATGACCCTACAGTAACACCATGGGGAGCCGATGTGACCCTACAATGGCGCAGGGTGATCCTACAGGAATGTGGGATGGTCTTGTGATCATGGGGGAGGTTATGGGGTGACCCTACAATAACACATGGAGGGCCAGGGGTGACCCTACAGTAATGCAATGAGGGTCATGGGATGACCCTACAATGATGCAGGTGGGGAATGTGACCCTACAAAACCATGGGGTGACCCTACAATAACACGGTAGGGGGACACATGACCCTACAGTGACACAGGGTGACCCTACAAGAACATGGGATGATGTTATGATAGTGGGGGAGGTCATGGGGTCACCCTAATATAACATAGGGGAGGACAGAACTCTACAGTAACACAAAGGTTATGGGGTGGCCCTACAATTACATGGGAGGGGGGCTCTACACTAACATGGGGTGACCCTACAGTAACACCATGGGGAGCAGACGTGACCCTACAATGGCACAGGGTGATCCTACAGGAACGTGGGATGGTCTTGTGATCATGGGGGAGGTTGTGGGGTGACCCTACAATGACATAAGGAGGCCCATGGGGTGGCCCTGTGATAACACAAGTGGTGGATGTGACCCTACAAGAACAAGGGATGATGTTATGATAATGGGGGAGGCCATGGGGTGACCCTACAGTGATGCAGGTGGGGAATGTGACCCTACAAAACCATGGGGTGACCCTACAATAACACGGTAGGGGGACACGTGACCCTACAGTGACACAGGGTGACCCTACAATAACATGGGATGATGTTATGATAGTGGGGGAGGTCATGGGGTGACCCTATAATAACATAAGGGAGGACAGGGCTCTACAGTAACACAAAGGTTGTGGGGTGACCCTACAATAACACATGGAGGGGGGCTCTACACTAACATGGGGTGACCCTACAATAACACCATGGGGAGCAGACGTGACCCTACAACGGCGCAGGGTGATCCTACAGGAATGTGGGATGGTCTTGTGATCATGGGGGAGGTTGTGGGGTGACCCTACAATGACATAAGGAGGCCCATGGGGCGGCCCTGTGATAACACAAGTGGTGGATGTGACCCTACAAGAACATGGGATGATCTTATGATAATGGGGGAGGCCATGGGGTGACCCTACAGTGACAGATGGGGGGACGTGATCCTACAGTAACACAGCAAGGGTTGTGGGGTGACCCTATAATAACATAAGGGAGGACAGGGCTCTACAGTAACACAAAGGTCATGGGGTGACCCTACAATGATGCAGGTGGGGAATGTGACCCTACAAAACTGTGGGGTGACCCTACAATAGCACAGTGGGGGGACACGTGACCCTACAAGAACATGGGATGATGTTATGATAGTGGGGGAGGTAATGGGGTGACCCTAATATAACATAGGGGAGGACAGGGCTCTACAGTAACACAAGGGTCATGGGGTGACCCTACAATAATGCCATGGGGAGCTGGTGTGACCCTACAACGGCACTGGGTGGTCATAGAGGAACGTGGGATGGTCTTGTGATCATGGGGAAGGCCATGGGGTGACCCTACAGTGACAGAAGGGGGGACGTGATCCTACAGTAACACAACAGGGGTCATGGGGTGACCCTATAATAACATAAGGGAGGACAGGGCTCTACAGTAACACAAGGGTCATGGGGTGACCCTACAATGATGCAGGTGGGGAATGTGACCCTACAAAACCATGGGGTGACCCTACAATAACACGGTAGGGGGACACATGACCCTACAGTGACACGGGGTGACCCTACAATAACATGGGATGATGTTATGATAGTGGGGGAGGTCATGGGGTCACCCTAATATAACATAGGGGAGGACAGGACTCTACAGTAACACAAGGGTCATGGGGTGACCCTACAATAACACATGGAGGGGGGCTCTACACTAACATGGGGTGACCCTACAATAACACCATGGGGAGCCGATGTGACCCTACAACGGCACTGGGTGATCCTACAGGAATGTGGGATGGTCTTGTGATCATGGGGGAGGTTATGGGGTGACCCTACAATGACATAAGGAGGCCCATGGGGCGGCCCTGTGATAACACAGGTGGTGGATGTGACCCTACAAGAACATGGGATGATCTTATGATAATGGGGGAGGCCATGGGGTGACCCTACAGTGACAGATGGGGGGACGTGATCCTACAGTAACACAGCAAGGGTCATGGGGTGACCCTATAATAACATAAGGGAGGACAGGGCTCTACAGTAACACAAAGGTCATGGGGTGACCCTACAATAACACGGGAGGAGGGCTTTATGATTCTATGACCCTACAGTAACACCATGGGGAGCCGATGTGACCCTACAATGGCGCAGGGTGATCCTACAGGAATGTGGGATGGTCTTGTGATCATGGGGGAGGTTATGGGGTGACCCTACAATAACACATGGAGGGCCAGGGGTGACCCTACAGTAATGCAATGAGGGTCATGGGATGACCCTACAATGATGCAGGTGGGGAATGTGACCCTACAAAACCATGGGGTGACCCTACAATAACACGGTAGGGGGACACATGACCCTACAGTGACACAGGGTGACCCTACAAGAACATGGGATGATGTTATGATAGTGGGGGAGGTCATGGGGTCACCCTAATATAACATAGGGGAGGACAGAACTCTACAGTAACACAAAGGTTATGGGGTGGCCCTACAATTACATGGGAGGGGGGCTCTACACTAACATGGGGTGACCCTACAGTAACACCATGGGGAGCAGACGTGACCCTACAATGGCACAGGGTGATCCTACAGGAACGTGGGATGGTCTTGTGATCATGGGGGAGGTTGTGGGGTGACCCTACAATGACATAAGGAGGCCCATGGGGTGGCCCTGTGATAACACAAGTGGTGGATGTGACCCTACAAGAACAAGGGATGATGTTATGATAATGGGGGAGGCCATGGGGTGACCCTACAGTGATGCAGGTGGGGAATGTGACCCTACAAAACCATGGGGTGACCCTACAATAACACGGTAGGGGGACACGTGACCCTACAGTGACACAGGGTGACCCTACAATAACATGGGATGATGTTATGATAGTGGGGGAGGTCATGGGGTGACCCTATAATAACATAAGGGAGGACAGGGCTCTACAGTAACACAAAGGTTGTGGGGTGACCCTACAATAACACATGGAGGGGGGCTCTACACTAACATGGGGTGACCCTACAATAACACCATGGGGAGCAGACGTGACCCTACAACGGCGCAGGGTGATCCTACAGGAATGTGGGATGGTCTTGTGATCATGGGGGAGGTTGTGGGGTGACCCTACAATGACATAAGGAGGCCCATGGGGCGGCCCTGTGATAACACAAGTGGTGGATGTGACCCTACAAGAACATGGGATGATCTTATGATAATGGGGGAGGCCATGGGGTGACCCTACAGTGACAGATGGGGGGACGTGATCCTACAGTAACACAGCAAGGGTTGTGGGGTGACCCTATAATAACATAAGGGAGGACAGGGCTCTACAGTAACACAAAGGTCATGGGGTGACCCTACAATGATGCAGGTGGGGAATGTGACCCTACAAAACTGTGGGGTGACCCTACAATAGCACAGTGGGGGGACACGTGACCCTACAAGAACATGGGATGATGTTATGATAGTGGGGGAGGTAATGGGGTGACCCTAATATAACATAGGGGAGGACAGGGCTCTACAGTAACACAAGGGTCATGGGGTGACCCTACAATAATGCCATGGGGAGCTGGTGTGACCCTACAACGGCACTGGGTGGTCATAGAGGAACGTGGGATGGTCTTGTGATCATGGGGAAGGCCATGGGGTGACCCTACAGTGACAGAAGGGGGGACGTGATCCTACAGTAACACAACAGGGGTCATGGGGTGACCCTATAATAACATAAGGGAGGACAGGGCTCTACAGTAACACAAGGGTCATGGGGTGACCCTACAATGATGCAGGTGGGGAATGTGACCCTACAAAACCATGGGGTGACCCTACAATAACACGGTAGGGGGACACATGACCCTATAGTGACACAGGGTGACCCTACAAGAACATGGGATGATGTTATGATAGTGGGGGAGGTCATGGGGTCACCCTAATATAACATAGGGGAGGACAGAACTCTACAGTAACACAAGGGTCATGGGGTGACCCTACAATTACAAATGGAGGGGGGCTCTACACTAACATGGGGTGACCCTACAGTAACACCATGGGGAGCAGACGTGACCCTACAACGGCACTGGGTGATCCTACAGGAATGTGGGATGGTCTTGTGATCATGGGGGAGGTTGTGGGGTGACCCTACAATGACATAAGGAGGCCCAAGGGGTGGCCCTGTGATAACACAAGTGGTGGATGTGACCCTACAAGAACATGGGATGATCTTGTGATCATGGGGGAGGCCATGGGGTGACCCTACAGTGATGCAGGTGGGGAATGTGACCCTACAGAACTGTGGGGTGACCCTACAATAACATGGTAGGGGGACACGTGACCCTACAGTGACACGGGGTGACCCTACAATAACATGGGATGATGTTATGATAGTGGGGGAGGTCATGGGGTGACCCTACAATAACACATGGAGGGCCAGGGGTGACCCTACAGTAACGCAATGAGGGTCATGGGATGACCCTACAATGATGCAGGTGGGGAATGTGACCCTACAAAACCGTGGGGTGACCCTACAGTGACACGGTAGGGGGACACGTGACCCTACAATGACACGGGGTGACCCTACAAGAACATGGGATGATGTTATGATAATGGGGGAGGTCATGGGATGACCCTACAATAACACAAGGAGGGACAGGGAGTGACCCTACAGTAACAAGGAGACCTGTGGGGCGGCCCTATGGTAACACAGTTGGTGGATGTGACCCTACAGTAACACAGCAGGGGAGTGGGACCCTACAGTAACATGGGGTGACCCTATAATGACATGAGGTGACCCTACAAAAACATGGGGGACCCTACAATGACACAGGTGGGGATTGAGACCTTACAATAACATGGGGTGACCCTATAATGACATGAGGTGACCCTACAATAACACAGGTGGGGATTACGACCCTACAGTAACACAGCAAGGGAATGGGACCCTACAATGACATGGGGTGACCCTATAATGACATGGGGTGACCCTGCAATAACACAAGCAGGGGAACGGGACCCTACAGTAACACAAGTGGGGATTGAGACCCTACAAAAACATGGGGGACCCTACAATAACACAGGTGGGGAATATGACCCTACAGTAACACAGCAGGGGAGTGGGACCCTACAATAACATGGGGCGACCCTACAATAACATGGGGGACCCTACAGTAACACAGGTGGGGATTATGACCCTACAGTAACACAGCAAATGAATGGGACCCTACAATAACATGGGGTGACCCTATAATGACATGGGGTGACCCTGCAATAACACAAGCAGGGGAACGGGACCCTACAATAGCACAGGTGGGGATTGAGACCCTACAATAACGTGGGGGACCCTACAGTAACACAGGTGGGGATTGAGACCCTACAATAACGTGGGGGACCCTACAGTAACACAAGTGGGGATTGAGACCCTACAGTAACATGGGGGACCCTACAGTAACACAGGTGGGGATTGAGACCCTACAATAACATGGGGGACCCTACAGTAACACAGGTAGGAAATATGACCCTACAGTAGCACAGCAAGGGAACGGGACCCTGCAATGACACAGGTGGGGATTGAGACCCTACAATAACATGGGGGACCCTACAATAACACAGGTGGGGATTGAGACCCTACAAAAACATGGGGGACCCTACAATGACACAGGTAGGGAATATGACCCTACAGTAACACAGCAAGGGAATGGGACCCTACAATGACATGGGGTGACCCTATAATGACATGGGGTGACCCTGCAATAACACAAGCAGGGGAACGGGACCCTACAGTAACACAGGTGGGGGTTGAGGCCCTACAATAACGTGGGGGACCCCACAAAAACATGGGGGACCCTACAGTAACACAGGTGGGGATTGAGACCCTACAATAACATGGGGGACCCTACAATAACACAGGTGGGGATTGAGACCCTACAATAACATGGAGGACCCTACAATAACAAATGTGGGGATTGAGACCCTACAATAACATGGGGGACCCTACAATAACACAGGTGGGGGTTGAGACCCTACAATAACATGGGGGACCCTACAATAACACAGGTGGGGATTGAGACCCTACAATAACGTGGGGGACCCTACAATAACACAGGTGGGGGTTGAGACCCTACAATAACATGGGGGACCCTACAATAACACAGGTGGGGAATATGACCCTACAGTAACACAGCAAGGGAATGGGACCCTACAATAACATGGGGTGACCCTACAATAACATGGGGGACCCTACAATAACACAGGTGGGGATTATGACCCTACAGGAACACAGCAGGGGAATGGGACCCTACAATGACATGGGGTGACCCTATAATGACATGGGGTGACCCTGCAATAACACAAGCAGGGGAACGGGACCCTACAGTAACACAAGTGGGGATTGAGACCCTACAAAAACATGGGGGACCCTACAATAACACAGGTGGGGAATATGACCCTACAGTAACACAGCAAGGGAATGGGACCCTACAATGACATGGGGTGACCCTATAATGACATGGGGTGACCCTGCAATAACACAAGCAGGGGAACGGGACCCTACAGTAACACAAGTGGGGATTGAGACCCTACAAAAACATGGGGGACCCTACAATGACACAGGTAGGGAATATGACCCTACAGTAACACAGCAAGGGAATGGGACCCTACAATGACATGGGGTGACCCTATAATGACATGGGGTGACCCTGCAATAACACAAGCAGGGGAACGGGACCCTACAGTAACACAAGTGGGGATTGAGACCCTACAAAAACATGGGGGACCCTACAGTAACACAGGTGGGGAATATGACCCTACAGTAACACAAGTGAGGATTGAGACCCTACAAAAACATGGGGGACCCTACAGTAACACAGCAAGGGAATGGGACCCTACAATAACATGGGGCGACCCTACAATAACATGGGGGACCCTACAATAACACAGGTGGGGATTATGACCCTACAGGAACACAGCAGGGGAATGGGACCCTACAATGACATGGGGTGACCCTACAATGACACAAGCAGGGGAACGGGACCCTACAATAACATGGGGGACCCTACAATAGCACAGGTGGGTATTGAGACCCTACAATAACGTGGGGCGACCCTACAAAAACATGGGGGGAGGGGGAAGCAGGAGGTCACGTGAGAACAGCGCCACGCGCGAGGCGACCTTCGACCCGCCCGCAACGCAACGGGAGGGGGCGCGGCCTCCGTTGCCGTGGCGACGGCGGGGCGGGGAGCGGGTGGTACCGCGGTGTCGCACAGCGGCCGGTGCCGTAGAAGGAGACTCGGTGCCGTAAAGCGCGCCGCGCTGCCGTAAAGGACGCCGCGCTGCCGTAAAGCATCTGGAGGCGGTGCACTGAGATGGCGACGATTGGGCTCAGGGCCGGCGGAGGGGGAGCAGTTGGGGAACACGGGGCTCGCGCCTGAGCGTTGGCCGGGAACGGCAGCGAAAGGGTCTGTGCGGGACCGCCGAGCGGGGAGGGGTCGTTCTTTCCCCTCTTATCTTTGCCGGTAGTGGTTGGGCCCGGGTTTGCGGCCTGCTCCCCCCTCCCCCCCCCGCCTGAGGCCTAGTGAGCCCCGAGGCCCCTGCGGGCCCCTGCTGGGGGGCCGGGTGCGCTGTGCGGTAACCGCGTCCTGGGGGGGTGGCCGTCTGACTCCAGGGGGTCCCTCGGGGGGTCACTGCCACTTTACGGGGGTGCAGAAGGGGTCCCTGAGCCCTGCGTGTGGCCGTTGCCCTTAGGAAGGGGCGCCCTGCTCTTCTCAGGGGGGTCCCTGTTATTTTTTGGGGGGGGGGGCCCCGGTGTCCCTCAGAGAATGTTGTTCTTTTTGGGGGGGGGGTGCAAATGGGATCCCCGTTCCCCCCCCCCGTGGGGCCGTTGCACTTTTGAGGGGGGAATCCGTGCTCTTCCCTGAGGGTTTCCCCCTTCTTTGGTTGGGGCGAGGGGGGACGTGGTGCCCCTCGGGGGTCACTGCTCGTATAGGGTGGGTGCAGGAGGGGTCCCTGCCGCTCCTCGTGGGGCTGTTGCCCGTTTGGGGGGAGGCCCTGCTCTTCCCAGCGATTCACTGTGCCTTGAGAGGGGCACAGAGGAGGCCTCCCTGCTGCCTGCCTTCCCCTCCCCACTCCCTGTATACGCTGACCCTTTGGGAGGGGTCCCTGCTACCCCCATGGCAACGTTGTGCCTTTGAGGTTGGGGTCCATGGTCATCGCCGTGTCCCTCGGGGATTGCTGTACCTTTGGGGAGGGGGCACAAAAATGGGGATCCTTGCTTCTCCACGGGGTGCCTCTGGGGTGCTCTATGCAGGGGCTCCTTGCTACCCCACCCAGGGTGCCCTGCATCTTTTGGGGAGGGGGGTGGGCACCTTGCTCTTCCTAAGGGGTCACCCCCTCCATAGGAAGTGTCCCTGCTTTGCCTGGGGAGGGGGTCAGAGTGCTTTTTGTAGGGACAGAAAGGAATCCCTGCTCCCCCCAGGTCCCTCTGTGCCCCCCCTATGGGGCATAGTGCCTTTTGGGAGTTCTGGGAGACAGAGGGGGGGTCCCTTCTGCCTATAGAGCATCTGTGCCTGTTCTGGGGGAAGCTGAGAGGGCATCTTTGCTGCTCCATGGAGATCCTCCAACCCTATTTGAGAGCTCCTGGGGTCAGGGGGTCTGGAGGAGGTGGGGGGGGAGAGGGGGGTCCTTTCTCCTTTATGGGAAACATTCCAGGGATCCTTGTGTCCCCTGGACAGGACCCCCTGTGTGGGGCTGTTGTCTCTGTTGCACTCAGATCCTGTTTCTGTAAACCCAAAGGTCCTCAGCCCTTGGGGGGGTGGAGGGGGGGACAGCGGGGGTCCCTTCCACCCCCAGAACGCCATCATCCCATCGAGGGGCTACTGGGGCTCCCCCCCAGCCTTCATGTCCAACTGTTATCCACTGTGTGGCTTTGTCACCCCCTCCTTTCCAGGACTGTCACCTTTGTCCCCGTGGCGCTGCGGTGCTGGGACGGCTGTCCCCGGTTCCCGACCCTGCCAGGCCTTCACCCTTCCTCTGCTTGCAGGTGAGTCGGGCACTGGGCAGAGCCTCCCAGTAAAGGCTCCAAACTGGGAGATGGGAGCTTACTGGAGGGGCTGTTTGTGATGGGCAGGTTGTGCTCCTTGGGGTCTGTCTGTCTTTCTGTCCTTCCTTCCTTCCTTCCCGTGCGTTGATTTTTGGAGCCGTGTCGGTGCTGATCTCCGTTGTGATGCTGGATTCCTGGTGTCAGCTCACGGCAGGGAGCTCCC
This sequence comes from Lagopus muta, assembly GCF_023343835.1. Taxonomy (NCBI): domain Eukaryota; kingdom Metazoa; phylum Chordata; class Aves; order Galliformes; family Phasianidae; genus Lagopus; species Lagopus muta. The sequence goes on from NW_026040154.1 coordinate 26,131, forward strand.
AGCTCCTCATATGGGGGGGTTTCCCCGTTCTTGGGGTTGGCCACCTCCCCCAGCCCCAATTCCTCTCAGTGAGGTGGAGCCCCTGTCCTCACCGTCTCTGGATGGGAAAGGGGTGCTGAGGGGCTCATTACCTGCAGTTAATTAGCAGCACGGTTGCACCGTCCTGTATTTCCCTTGCTCAGCCACTCAGAAAACAGTGGGGCACTGGCTATGGGGTTTTGCTGTGGGAGAGCAAATAGGGGTAGAAGGGGGCCTGTGGGGCAGCAGGGCACTCACTGTGGGATGTTGCTCTGGGACTGCAAATGGGGGGGGCACAGGGGGGTCTGTGGGGCAGTAGGACCCTGGGTCTGGGCTGTTGCTGGGGAGGACACGAGGGGGTCTGTAGGATGGCGGGGCGATGGGGATGGGGATGGCTGTGTGGCAGCCCCACGGACGGACGCTGCGTCCCCACAGAGGTGCTGTGGGTCACTGTGCTGATGGGCTCACGATGCTCCGATCCAGGGGGAGAGGTGGGAATTGCTGATCTCCCTTTAACTGCGAGTGAGGAGCTGCTTCATTAACGTCATCAGCGGGGCCTGGGAGCTTTGTAATGATCCCAACCTCTCCAGATCTCTCAGCACGAGGGGGGGATTCCCCAAGCGTTGGCCAACCGGAGGCTCCCCCCCGCCCCACAAGGGGGGATTTGGGTGCCGTGGGTCGATGGGGTTTTCTATAGGGACTGAGCTACCTGCTGGCCCCGGAGCTGCCCCACACTGCGAGCTGCCGCCGTCCGGCCCCGATGAGAGAACTTTCCTTAAATAGAAGAGGCTGAAAGGAACCCGGCACAACACGTGTGCTCTGCACCGGCAGCGCCAAGGCCACGAGGCTGCGGCTCATAGTGGGGGGGGTTGGGTTGGAAGCGGGGCCGAGGGGCTCTCGCTTGTGGGTGTCTGCTCTTTTTTTGTTCTTAATGTCTGCTTGCTCCTTATTTGTGTATCCCAAACGCAGCCAGGCCTCCCGGCGGGGCCGTGTGATGTTTATAGAGCTGTGTAAATCTGCGGGGAGGAGTTTGGGGATGGAGAGGCTGTGAACGCTGCGATTGCCGGCGCTGTGCAGCCCGCTCGCTGCCGCTGGGACCCGATGCTGATGTTGCCAGCACCCAGGAGCTGCTGCAGCGGCTGTTGGTTGTGTGTGAAGCTTGGGGTGGGGGGGAACGGCCCCAGAGAGCCCGTTGTTGTGGGATGAGCTCAGGAGGAGGTGGCGGCTCGGTGCCGAGGCGGCTGGGCTGTGGCATGCGGAGGGATATTTATAGGGCCTTCGCAGGGGTGCTGTGAGCATGTGAGGCGTTCAGGGCTGATCCTGTCCAGATGCAGCGTCCAGGGCAGCGCAGAACCCACATGTCGGTGCCTGGGAGGGGAGCCGGGCCGCGGGACGGGGCGCTGCTGTGGGGCTGCTGATGGGCGCCCGTCCATCGGCCCGGATCAGAGCAAAGCCCCGTTCAGTGTGTGCTGTGTGGCTGCTGATGGGCGCCCATCCATTGGCCTGGATCAGAGCGAGGCCCTGTTTGGGGCGTGCTGTGGGGCTGGTGACCCCCAGCGGGGCCGAGCGGTGTCCCAATGATCACCTGATGATCGCCTGAAGCATCGCTGCAGCTCGGGGAGGTGGGAGCGATCGCTTTGGTGCCGCTGTTGTGCCGCACCTCCAGCAGGTGACACCTCAGCTCCGCGCTGCGCCGTTCCCGCAGGGCCCCTTTCCATCCCTGTCACCACCCTGAGCCGCAGCTCTTTGGGGGCAGCCTGGGGGTTTCTTTTCCTCCTCTCTGGGGCTCCTTCCAGCCCACAGCGCGTGCCGAGGAGCTGCTGGCGTTGTGTCTCACGGCAAGCAGAGCCGGCACGGGACCACAGGGATGCGCTCCTACTGCCGATGCGGAGCACCTGCCCCTGGGTGATGAGTCTCACAGCCCCACATGGAGAAGATGGCAGAGTTGTGGCTGTGCTCCTCCTCCTCCTTCAGCATCCTCAAGCTTGCTGCTCGCCACCAGGAGCTCAGTGGTCGGCTCGCTTTCTTTCCAAGTGAAGCTCTGCCCCTCGTGTGGCTGGGTGAGAGGTGAAGTCGGGCTCATTACTCCACACTGGATTGCTTTCCTCTGGGAAGCGAGTTCCTTGCAAAGGAATTGCAAAGGTTTGCAAGGACCTTGCAGAGGTTTGGCACGGTCCCTCACAGGCTTCTTCTGGGGAAACTGGCTGCCCATGGTCTGCACAGACAGACACTGCTTTGGGTAAGGAGCTGCCTACAGGGCCGTGCCCAGCAGGACGTGGTGAGTGGAGTGAAGTCCAGCTGGCGACCCATTTCAAGTGGAGTCTTCCAGGGCTCGGTGCTGGGGCCCATCTTGTTTAATATCGTTATTGATGACCTGGATGAGGGCATTGAGGGCACCCTCAGTAAGTTTGCAGATGGCACTGAGCTGGGAGGTGGCGTGGATCTGCGTGAGGGCAGGGCGGCCCTTCAGAGGGATTCAGACAGGCTGGATGGCCGGGATGAGGTGAATGGGATGAGGTTCAACAAGGCCAAGTGTCGGCTGCTGCACTTTGGCCGCAGCAACCCCATGCAGCACTGCAGGCTTGGGGATGAGCAGCTGGATGAGTGTGAAGAAGAGAAGGACCTGGGGGTGCTGGTTGATGCTGGGCTGAACAGGAGCCCAGTGTGCTCAGATGGCCAAAGGGCCAACGGCATCCTGGCCTGCATTAGAAATGACCAGCAGGAGCAGGGAGGTGAGCATCCCCTGCACCCAGCTCTGCTGAGGCCGCACCTCCAGTGCTGTGTTCAGTTTTGGGCTCCTCACTGCAGGAAAGACATTTGAAGCCCTGGAGCGCGTGCAGAGCAGGGCAACGGAATGGTGAGGGGTGTGGAGCACAAAGATGAGGAGCAGCTGAGGGAGCTGGGGTTCAGTGTGGAGAAGAGGAGCTCAGGGGAGACCTGACTGCACTCCTGAAGGGAGGCTGGGGTGAGGAGGGCTTTGGCCTCTTCCCCCAGGCAACGAGCAGCACACAGGGCAATGGCCACAAGTTGTAGCAGAGGAGGTTTAGGTTGGACATAAGGAAGAACTTCTTCTCTCAGTGGTCTGGACTGCAATGGCTGCCCAGGGAGGTGGGGGAGCCGCCGACCCTGGCAGTGTTCAAGAGGCACCTGGATGAGGAGCTGCATGATGTGGTTTGGTGGTGTGGTTATGGTGTGGTTATGGTGTGGTTATGGTGTGGTTATGGTGTGGTTATGGTGTGGTTATGGTGTGGTTATGGTGTGGTTATGGTGTGGTTATGGTGTGGTTATGGTGTGGTTATGGTGTGGTTTGGTGGTGATGTGGTTATGGTGTGGTTTGGTGCTGGTGGTGGCTGTGGTGATGAGGAGACGGTTGGACTGGATGATCTTCCAGGTCGTTTCCAACCTTGTGCTTCTATGATTCTATGATTCCTTGCTGCTCACCTCTGTGAATGACAGATCAGAGCGGGTGATTCGGCAGAGGAAAACCCCTCCTGAGGAACGAAATGCAAACGCTGCTCCCTCTGTGGGCACTGAGGCTCCCCCAGCTGCGGCTGTGCAGCTCTGGGATCCCTGATGTGATGGAGCCACGCAGGGCTCTTTGTGCTGGAGGAGGCAGCGCTTGTGGCCAGAGGCTGAGCTGTGGGTTGGGGTCCTCGGGGGGCAGGGCTGTGACCTGGTGGCAGCAGATGAGCTCAGGATGAGCCCGGCGCCCCCCCAGACCCCTATGATGAGTGTGGTTGGCTCGGAGCATTCAGCCTTTGTGCTGCTGCCCGGGGCTGGTGTTAATTCCTGGTTAATCTCGGTCTGTAATCAGAGTTAATGATGGCCCAGCTTTGGCTTTGCCCTCTCTGTAAATGGGGAGCTGAAAGCGCTCAGCCTAGAAGCAGAAGGGGGCACTGAGGGCGCAAAACATCCCTGAGGCGGTTTTGTTTTTCTCCCCTCCTTTACCTGCGCTGCTCGTGTCTCCCCGGCTCTGAGCTGGGCTTTGGCTTTGGGCTGCACTGGGTGCCGGGTTGGGATGTGCTGCGTCCATCCGTGGGGAAGCATCGCCTTCTGATGCGCTGTCTGCTGCATCCTGTGCAGAAATGGGTTCTCTTTGCCCTGGTGGCCCCTTGTTGGGAAGGGGAGAGCGCTGTGCGTGGGAAGGGGCTTCAAGACCTTAAAAGTTCCCCCTGGAGCAGCTTGTGGGCTGCAGGCGCTGAGATGGACGGGGAAACCCAGCGCTCCTCGTGCTCCAGGTGTCGGGGGAAGCAGCGCAGGGCGCCGGGCTGCTCTGTGGGGTTGTGTGGGGGTCAGAGTCCATCGCTGGGGGAGAGCGGCTGGGCTTCATAGGGGGACGTGGGGTGGTGGAGCCCTGGGGTGTGCTGAGTGCGCTCACTGTGTGCCTTTGTGTTTTAGGACAGCGTGGTCCCCGCGGCAGGGGCCGCTCCAGCTCCTGCTTTCTCCCTCTCTTGCCTTCAGGGGAAGCACGCAGCGAGAAAGGAGATGTCGGATAAAGGGAGCAGCATGGACGGAAAGACGGACATCGCGAATGGTGAAGGCAGGGGAAGCTCAGCCCCAGGGGAGCAATGTGGGGAGCAGAGTGGGGGAGATGGAGCTGGGGGGGGGCAGAAAGAGGGAACGAGGCCGGCTGGGGTCCGGCTCTGCGGCTGGCGCTGGGTGCAGAGCAGAGGCTGGGGGGGTCAGGGCTCGCTCCAGCCACCTCAGCTCCCTGTCATGGGGCCGCGTGCCTCGCTCCTCTGCTGTCATGCAGGGGATGGATGGGGTGGAAAGAGCAGGTGGGCCGGGACGTCTCGGAGCTCACAGCACTGTGTGTGCGGTGCAGGCAGCCTGTCCAGCAGCCCGGAGGAGATGTCAGCCGAGGAGGGCCGAGAAATTTCTTCCGGCATCGAGGTGGAGGCGTCCGACGTCAGCCTGAGCCTCACTGGAGACGACGTGGGGCCCAACCGCACCAGCACAGAGAGCCGCGACACCGACACCGAGAGCTCGGCGGAGGAGAAGGACTCTGACAGCATGGACGACACGGGCCACTACTCCATCAACGAGGAGTCGCGCACCCTCGACTGCTCGCACTCGGAGGAGGAGGAGGAGGAGGAGGAAGAGGAGGAGCAGCGATCCCACCGCCGCGCTCAGCGCAAACGTGCCAACCACGACCGAGATTCCTCGGACGACGAGCAGGCGCTGGAGGACTGGGTGTCCTCGGAGACCACGGCGCTGCCGCGGCCCCGCTGGCAGGCCATCCGCGCCCTGCGGGACAGGGAGCTGGGCTCCAGCCCCCGCTTCGTCTATGAGGCCTGCGGGGCCCGGCTCTTCGTGCAGCGCTTCCGCCTGCAGCACGGCCTGGAGGGCCACACGGGCTGCGTCAACACGCTGCACTTCAACCAGAGGGGCACGTGGCTGGCCAGCTGGCAGCGACGACCTCAAAGTGGTGGTGTGGGACTGGGTGCGGAGGCGGCCCGGTGCTGGAGTTCGAGAGCGGCCACAAGAGCAACGTCTTCCAGGTGAGGAGCTCCCGCTCCGGTCTCTGTGGGTGCTGCATCCCACCCTGCCGGGTCAGGGCCCGATTTCCCTGCCTGCTGCTGCTGTGCGGGGCAGCAGAAGGGGCTTTTCTCGAAGCTGGGGGCCGTCGAAACTCGAGCGGCTCCAAACTTGGGCTGGGGGCCGCACAGCTTTGCTGCTCTGCCCGGAGCCCCCGGCCGGTGCTGCTGCTGTTGATCGCGGTGCGGGAGGAGCGGCGTTCCGACGGTGCTGCGCTGTGCCGCGGCTCTGCCGCCAGAGGGCGCCCGGACAGCCGGCCTGGCCGCGGGATGCCGGGGCCGCGATCCTTCCCGTGTCTCCTCCGGGTGCTCCCAAAAGAGCCGGCCTGGTTTCTCGACCCTCCAGCTGCGCCTCTAAAGATCTAATCCTCATTGCTCCTCAGACTCGGCTGTGAGCCCTCACCTCTGCTTGCTGTCTTCCAGGCCAAGTTCCTCCCCAACAGCGGTGACTCCACGCTGGCCATGTGTGCTCGGGACGGGCAGGTGCGGGTGGCTGAGCTCTCGGCCACGCAGTGCTGCAGGAGCACCAAGCGTGTGGCACAGCACAAGGGAGCTTCTCACAAGGTGAGCCCTCAAAATGCCCTTTACCTCCATGGGCTGAGGGGGCACAGATGGGGGGGGGGGCTGAGGAGGGCCTTGTTGTGCTGCCTGGCAGAGCAGCACGCAGCCGTGGGGCGTCGAGGGCGTGGGGATGTGGGGGGGGTTATGGGGAGAAAGGGATTCGAGCGCATTGTTGGGTGAAAAGGGAACCAATGCCCGAGTATTTATCTTACAGCTGGCCCTAGAACCGGATTCTCCATGCACTTTCCTATCAGCAGGTGAAGATGCTGTCGTCTTCACCATCGATCTGCGACAAGACCGGCCTGCCTCGTGAGTATCCCCCTCCTGCTGCAGGTGGGGATCTGTGGGTCTCTGCCCCATAACCGTCGTATCGGTGTTTGGGTGCCCATTTTCCTGCTGGACGTGCAGTTTTTGGGGGCTGTGACGGCACTGAGGGGCACTGGGAGGTGATCAGAGAGATTCTGCTGCTTAGCAGGAGCAGCGTTGGGACCCCAGGCGGGTTTGGTGTCGCTGTGGCTGCAGTCCTCATTAATGAGTCTGCAATTAAACCTTGTCCTCCACCAGTGTGGAGCGCAGGTAGGGAGCAGCAGCGCTGCTGTGTGTCCCCACGCAGCCCCTGCGCTGGCAGCTCGCTGTGTCCCCACCTCAACTCATCAGATGGGCGCTATCCCAGTTAATCAAACACCAGTAACGAAGGAGCAGAGTTTGGCCCTTTCTGACAACCCTCCAAATCAGGGCGGCCGTCTGGGCCTGGATTCGGGGTGCTTCTCCAGCACAGCACAGCAATTCCAGAGCTGATCCTGCTTAGAGCACAGAGCTGCGCAGCTCAGCTGCTGGAGCTCCGCTTTTATTTCTGTGCACGAGGGCTTTTGTCTGCAGCCCCGAACGCATCTGTTTCATAACCAGGACAAGAGCAGCTTTGCAGCTTGCTGTTCCCTCCCCAGGATGCTGCCTGGGTTTGTGTGCCGAAATATTTTCCTGGGGGGGGGGGAAGGGGGAAGGGAGGCAGTGTGTCAGATTCCGCTCAATCTGGGCCTCGTTACAGCGAGACGGGTGGGGAGAAACAGCAGCACAGGGTTTTGGCTTTGGAGTTCATCTGATTCCCTGCTCTGGCTGCTGCCGGCCCGGCTCTGCTGGGCTGTGAAACCCTTTGGAGCCCGACGCCAGGCGATGATTTCACTGCACTGTTTGACTCACAGGCAGCTCGGTTTGGAAGCTGCGGTGGTTGGGGGGTTTTGTGTGCGTGTGCTTTTTGTGCCGCTCCTGCGTTTCCCATCTGGGCCCTGTTTGGAATCCAAGGTGGATTTTTCTCTCGGCCGTTGTTGCTGTTATTCCCTGTCTCTTAAAGGAAACTGGTGGTGACGAAGGAGAAGGAGAAGAAGGTGGGGCTGTACACCATCTTCGTGAACCCAGCCAACACCTACCAGTTTGCTGTGGGAGGCAGAGATCAGTTTGTGAGGTGAGTGGGAGCCCCCCCAGCAGCGCTGCGGTCCTTAATGCCTGCAAAGCCTCCTCTCCTGTAAGCAGCACCAAGGGATTAACAGAGAGGGATTTGGATCCGTGGAGGTTTAGCGCTGGGATCCGCTGCCAAGCCCTGCTCTCCCTTCCCCCGGAGGCAGTGATTCTCTTAGCCTTAACGAGCTTCTGAGCCATCTTCTCTCGGTCCTCAGCTGCCTGGCCAGGCCTGGTGCGCTTTGGAGCTGAGATGGAGCTGGGGAAGGTCTTTGTTTCAGCGACACTGGGCTCCCCAATCCCAGCCCCCCTCCCTTCCCCTGCTGCAGCAATTAAAATCTCCCTGTGCTCACATAATGGCCAGCACTGGGACGACCCCACAGCTCTGGCTGCTCCGTCTCTGCAGCGCTGTGGGTTCGCCCAGCTGAACCCTTCCCCACGGCCGCCTCTCCCGCACTGCCTGCCATCCTCTGCCCATCAGCAGCTGCTGGGATCCAAGCTGCTCTCCCCTCGTGCCCTCATCCCCCTGCTGCGCTGCCTTCAGAGGCGCTCAGGGCTCCGTTTTGAGGCACAGACCCTCATTGCTTTGGGCTGAGGTTGCATCTCCATGCAAGCAGCTCCACCGCGGCACCTGCGCTTGGCAGAGCTGCTCATCCCCCCCATCCCTCCTCACCGCCCTTCGCCAATCATCCGCTCACTGCCTTTATTGGGGGGGGGTCGCTGAGCCCTGGATGCACAGAGCGCTGCCGACAGCAGCTTTGCAGCTGCTCAGAGGTGCTGCTCAGCACCCTGAGGACGCGGCCGTGCTGCTCTGTGCCGGCAGCATCGCCAGCCTTCCCCCGTGAGCTCAGCAGACTGCGAGCCGAGCAGCAGCGCCTCCCTGCAGAGCCCTCAGTGAGCAGCTCCTCCTCCTCCCCATGCTCCATCTGCTGCCTTTTTCGGCCGCCATCCCGACCCCATCCCTCCTCCAGGAGCCGGGGAGGAGCGCAGAGGTTAACAGCTCCCGTGGGGCGCAGCGTGGCGTGCTGACAGCCGCGTCCCCCGAGCGCGGGTTGCGGCCTGCGTGCTCACAGCCGTTGCCATGCGCCGCCGAGCAGCCGGCGACCTGATGAGAGCTGACACCGAGCTGCTCGGGCCGCACTTTCTGCCTCTCCCATCCGCTCGTGGCTGCGCGGAGCGTCGCTGAGGGGCCGCGGTGTCGGACGTGGCATCGCCTGGTCGGGGCTGAGGCGCCCCGTTTGCACGAGCGTTTGGGGTGAGCGCCCACGTCTGCCTCCCCCCAGGATCTACGACCAGCGGAAGATCGACGAGAACGAGAACAACGGCGTGCTGAAGAAGTTCTGCCCCCACCACCTGGTGAGCCCCCGCTGCCCGCGCCTCTGCGTGCTGGGAGGCACCTGGAGCAGCTGAGCCAGCCCCTACTGCCTGCTTCCCCCCATTGACCCCACTGCCCCCAACGTCCCTATTGACCCCACTGCCCCCATTGCCCCACTGCCTCCAACGTCCCTATTGACCCCACTGCCCCCAATATCCCTGTTGACCCCACTGCCCCCACTGCCCCACTGCCTCCAATGTCCCTATTGACCCCACAGCCCCCAACATCCCCACTGCCTCCAACATCCCTATTGACCCCACTGCCCCCAATGTCCCTATTGACCCCACTGCCCCCATTGCCCCACTGCCTCCAACGTCCCTATTGACCCCACTGCCCCCATTGACTCCAGTGTCCCCAGTTGACCCCATTGACCCCAATGGCCCCATATCCCCTATGCCCCCAATACCCCTATTGACGCCAATGACCCCAATGCTCCCACTGACCCCAATGTCCCCAGTTGACCCCATTGACCCCAATGGCCCCATATCCCCTATGCCCCCAAAACCCCTATTGACGCCAATGACCCCAATGCTCCCACTGCCCCCATTGACTCCAGTGTCCCCAGTTGACCCCATTGACCCCAATGGCCCCATATCCCCTATGCCCCCAATACCCCTATTGACGCCAATGACCCCAATGCTCCCACTGACCCCATTGACCCAAGTGGCCCCATATCCCCTATGCCCCCAATACCCCTATTGACACCAATGATCCCAATGCTCCCACTGACCCCATTGACCCAAGTGGCCCCATATCCCCTGTGCCCCCAAAACCCCTATTGACACCAATGACCCCAATGCTCCCACTGACCCCAATGTCCCCATTGACTCAAGTGGCCCCATATCCCCTGTGCCCCCAATGCCCCTATTGACCCCAATGCTCCCACTGACCCCAATGTCCCCAGTTGACCCCAGTTGGCCCCATTGGCCCCATATTCCCATGGACCCACATGGCCCCATATGCCCAATTCCCCCATTGACCCCTATGCCCCCAATACCCCTATGCCCCCAATGTCCCCACTGACCCCAATGTCCCCACTGACCCCAATGACCCAAGTGGCCCCATATCCCCTGTGCCCCCAATGCTCCCACTGACCCCAGTGTACCCAGTTGACCCAGTTGACCCCATTGACCCCAGTTGGCCCCATTGGCCCCATATCCCCATGGACCCACATGGCCCCATATGCCCAATTTCCCCCATTGACCCCTATGCCCCCAATACCCCTATTGACGCCAATGACCCCAATGCTTCCACTGACCCCAATGTCCCCATTGACCCCTTTGGCCCCATATCCCCTGTGCCCCCAATGCCCCTATTGACCCCAATGCTCCCACTGACCCAGTGTCCCCCACTGACCCCATTGACCCCATTGGCCCCATATCCCCTATGCCCCCAAAACCCCTAGTGACCCCAATGCTCCCAACTGACCCCAGTGTCCCCAGTTGACCCCATTGACCCCATTGGCCCATATCCCCATGGACCCACATGGCCCCGTATGCCCAATTCCCCCATTGACCCCAATGGCCCCATATCCCCTATGCCCCCCAATACCCCTATTGACACCAATGACCCCAATGCTCCCCATTGACCCCAGTTGGCCCCATTGGCCCCATATCCCCATGGACCCACATGGCCCCATATGCCCAATTCCCCCATTGACCCCAATGGCCCCATATCCCCTGTGCCCCCAATGTCCCCACTGACCCCATTGACCCAAGTGGCCCCATATCCC
>NW_026040155.1:0-31930 GCF_023343835.1 Lagopus muta
AGGGGCCTGAAACAGCAATAGCAAAACAACACCTCCAAAAATCAAACCAGAAAGGAGTAGCAACAATAGTAACAATAATAAGGGGGTGGGGGGAAAAGAGAAAACCCAACCCCTTGGGATCGGCGCACAGCGCAGCCCCAACCCACAGTTCTTCCTTTCCCTCCTTTGCTTTATGTCGCTGTGTGGCTTCAAGCAGAGACCCGGGGGGGTTGGGGGGAGAGGAAAGGAGAAGCGACGTGGGGAGCCGGCGTTAGAAGTGCAGTTTTGGGGACAACTCTTTCTTTCCCCCCGGGAGCCTCCAGGAGCGGCGCTGGGCTCTGTGTCCCCGTTCTCCCCCCCCCCTCCTCATCCCCTCCCTCCCCTCTCGCAGCGTTCAGCCCCGGAGAGCAGAGCGGAGCTGCCGGAGGGGGGATGGAGAGCAGCGCGGGATCGGCCGCCGCTTCGGCTCCCAACACAGGGCCGGATGGGAGCAGCGGGCGCCTGCAGACGGATCCGCCGCCTCTTTTCTTCTTTTCCTTTCGTTTTTTTTTTTTTCCTTTTTTTTTTCTTTTTTTTCTTTTTTTCTCTCGTTTCGTTGTGGCTGAAAATCCTCACCGTGAGGTTTGCGGAGGGGGGATGATGGATGGAGGAACCCGGAGCCGTCCTCCCTTCTGGCTGCCAGACCACCGTGTTGGGGGAGGGGGGGGAGGGGCACAGCTCAGACCCCCTCCCCCCCCCCGGCTCCTCACAGCTCCACGGGGGTCGAGCCGCCGAACGCAGCGCTTGGAGAGAGGCACGGAGCGCTCGGCGTGCGGCGCTGGGGGAGCCGGGGCTCCAGAAGAGCGGCGTCCCACGAAGGATCCCAGAGCTCCAGGAGCCCAAATTCCCCATGCAAAGGATCCCAGAGCTCCAGGAGCCCAATTCCCCTCGCTCAGGACCCCTCGCAGCACCAAGAGGGGCGCTTCCCCGTGCGAAGGTCCCGTCCCCCCCCCCGAGCTCCAAGAGGAGAACATCCCCGCGCCGAGGACCTCTTCCATCTCCAGGAGCCCGTTCCCCGGGCCGGGACCCTTTGTGGCTCCAGAAGAGCAGCTCCCCACACGAGGGGCTTGGGAGCTCCATCCTGCCTGCGCTGCACCCCGTGCCCCACAACTGGAACCCAGGGCAGCCCGGGGGGGGACAGCAGGAGCAGCGCTGCAGCGAATCGCTCTGAGACACGGCGCCCGGCAGCTCGGCTCCGTCGGGTGAACAGCGGCGGCAGTGCAAAGTCCTGCAGCAGCATCGTGAACTGCAGCAGCAATGCAAGCTCCCGCAGCCTCAGTGCAAACCGCAGCAGCCGAGGGGAGCACCGTGCAGGCAGTCGGAGCGCCGTTGCCGCACGCATTTTTTCCCCCCACCCCGTGTTGCAGCGCAGCATTCGGGACGTCCCTTCCTTTCAGGTAAAGCCCACCAAGCAGCCCCCATTTCCGTGGCGTTGGGTCGCAGCCGCGCCGTGGGGTTGAGGTGGGAACGAAGGGATCCCCCGTGGTTTCTGAGCTCCGTTTTGCGGCTCTGCGCTGCTCTGCCGGGGTGGAGCAGCGGCCGGCGTTGTGCTGAGGGGGGGAGCGCTGCCCCCCCGCGCTGCAATTGGGGAGCAGAGTTTGTGGGGCTGCTGGTGCTGCGCTCTTTGGGGTCCCACGGTGGCACCCACAAAGCTGTGGCTGTTTTGTCCCCATCCCTCCGTGCCCCCTTTGGGTTGTGGGGTGGCCGCGTGGCCACAAAGGAGAGGAGGAAACCTTCAGAGCGGCGCTGGAATGTCGAAGTGCGCCGTGCCTATGGGGGGGGGGGATTGGAGGGGGCTGCAGCTTTCTGAGCCCCCCAACCCCATCGCTGCCCCTCTGGGACGAGCAGATGGAGGGGGGGGGGGGGGGAGGAGATGGGCACCGATGGCTGCAGCCCCGCTGTGCTGAGCTCTGTGCTGAGCTGCGCTGCGCCCACTCTGCACTCAGGACTCGGCTGCGGGCTCCCCCCTTCCCCCCCCCCTCAATGCTATGGGGAGCAGAGAGCGAAACGTGGGGCAGGGGAGGGGAAAGAAAGCTGCGAGTGCTGCTCGTATTGCGCTGTGTGTTTTTGCGCTTTGGTTTGCTTTCCCTTTTCGTGACGCTCAGCTCGGTGTTCGTCGTTCCTCCCTGCTATGGGAGGGGGGGGATGGGGAACCCCTCAGGCTGCACCGCCCCCATCCCGGCTCTATGAACCCCCAGATGAACTGCAGCTTCATGCAAGGGGGTTGACTGGGGGGCTAAGGGAAATTGAGGGGGGCTGGAGGAGGGGGGGGACCTGCTGAGGTTGGAGGGGCTTGGAGACAGGCAGCCCCACTGTCCTATGGGGCTGAGCTGCAGTGCTGATGCCCCCAATGCGACAATAGACCCCCCCCACACCCCCTACCCAGGAAGGAGCCGCCGTGCCCTGCACCGTGCCTTTATTTCTGTCCGTCCTTCGCGGGGAAGTGGAGCATTACTGGAGGGGGGGGGGAGGTGTGGAGCCCCGGGGGGTTGGGGGGCTCAGACGGGGCCGTAGAAGCGGCGGTACGCCTCCTGGAAGCCGATCTGGTCCGCCAGCTCGTCGCAGTCGGGGCTCAGCTCGCACACCTCGCGTTTGGACTCCAGGGGGGTCCGGAGCTCCGGCGATGCCGCTGCGGAGGGATTTGGGGGGGGGGGGGGGGGGTGCGGGGTTAGGGGGGGTCCCGGCCCCAAATTGGGGTTTGTGAGGGGCTGCCGGGGGTCCGCCGTGCCCAAAAAGGGGCTTTGCCGTTACCCGCCGAGGGCCAAATTCCTCTTCTGCCTCTGCACCATCTCGGCGCTGGCGCGGTGGGGAGATGAAAGCTGCGGGCACAGAGGGGGGGAAGGGGGTGGGTGACCCCATCCCCAGAGTGGAGGGCGAGGGGGGGTCCGGGTGGCACCGTGCCGTCAGCACCCACCTTTAGCGCTGGGAGCATCGGAGCCGTCGGGTGCTGTGAGGGCAGCGGAGCCAATGGGTGCTGAGCCGCATCCGGCCCTGCCCGCTCCTTCCCCCATCCGTCCCCATCCCCTGCCCCATTCCGTCCCCAATCCGTCCCCATCCCCTGCCCCATCCGTCCCCTGCCCATTCCCTCCCCCATCCCCTGCCCCATTCTTTCCCCATCCATCCCCATCCCCTGCCCCATCCGTCCCCTGCCCATTCCCTCCCCCATCCCCTGCCCCATTCTTTCCCCATCCATCCCCATCCCCTGCCTTCCTTCATCCAATCCTATCCCCACCCTCTGCCCCATCCATCCGTCCCTGTTCTGTGCCCCATCCCGTGCCCCATTCCCTCCCTCCTCCATCCCCATCCCCTGCCCCATCCATCCCATCCCCTGCCCCATTCCTTCCCCAATCCGTCCCCATCCCCTGCCTTCCTTCATCAATCCTATCCCCATTCTCTGCCCCATCCATCCGTCCCTGTTCTGTGCCCCATCCCCTGCCCCATTCCCTCCCTCCTCCATCCCTGTCCCCTGCCCCATCCATCCCCATCCCCTGCCCCCATTCCTTCCCCTATCCATCCCCACCCCTGGAGGTGTTCGAGGCCGCGTTGGACGTGGCCCTGGGCAGCCTGGGCTGGCATTAAATAAATGTGGAGCTTGGTGGCCCTGCGGTGTGGCGGGGGTTGGAGATTCACGACCCTTGAGGTCCCTTCCAACCCTGGCCGTTCTGTGATCCCCTCGCCCCATCCGCTGCCCCTTTCCTTCCCTCATCCACCCCCGTCCCCCCCCCCCTCTCCATCCCCATTCCCATCCCGTCCCCGCAGCTCTGTGTCCCCCCGGTACCCGCCGTGGCAGAGGCTGAACGCGAGCAGCGCCACGAGGAGCAGCAGAACCGCGGCCTTCATGGTGCAGCTCCACTGCGGCGCCCCGAACCGAACCGCCTTTATAGAACCCCGCGCCCCCCCAGCCCCCCCGGCCGATCCCAGCGCTATTTCCAGCACATCCGCCGGCGGGCAGCGGCTGCGGTTTGGGCCGCCCGGGGTTCTTCCATTCTTCCATCCCCGCTGCCGTGGCCGAAGCCGGTGAGGGGGGGCTTTGCTCTGACTTCCCCCCGCCCCGAACCGCGGGCGCTGCGCGTCCCAACCCATCCGGGAGCGGCGGAAACGGAGGTTTTGGGGCGGAGGTTCGGCTGCACCAAAGCCTTTGTCTGACGGACCGCAAAGTGCAGAGTGCGACGGCCAGGAGGGCCGAGCGGCACCGGCAGCGTTTGGCTGCGACGAAGGGAAAGCGCTCGTCAGCCCGCGCCGGGCTGTAATTGCAGACGGTTTGAGCCGGGCGGAAATTGCTGCTTTGCTTCTAAGAATTCCGCTGGCAGGACGCGCAGGGGGGGGGGGGGGTTTGCACTCATTGCCCCCTGAGGTTCTTCGGCCCCGAGCTCCCCGATGTCCCGCAGCCCCGTTGCCGCACAGCACGAGGGGCCGCGCTTCGGTCCCTGCCCCACATCCCCACCGCCGCGTCCCCCCCGGATGAACTCAAGTCAGGAGACACACGAAGCCTTCCTTTATTTCTTCCAACGCTTCTCTTCGCCCAAACGCGGTGAACCCGAAGGGTTTCGTTTCCAACTCACGGCCCCGACGCGCCGTCAGCGTCCCCCTGTGTGAGCGCCGAGCGGCTCCGTGCGCCCCTCCTGGGGCGGCTGCAGCGCCGCTGTGAGCGCACGCTGCTCCCGGCTCAGCGCCTGCGGGATGCGAAACTGCTGCGCTGCTCCAGCAAAGCCCGAGCCAAGGCGCTGCAGGGGCGCCCACCTCCGAACCCGAGAGCTTTCAGGTGCCGCAGGATGGCCGGGTCGGAAGGGAGCCCGAGGATCGTTGAGCTCCATCCCCTGCCAGCAGATCTGCTGCCAGCCCAGCTTGCCCAGGGCTCCAAACCACCTGAACGCCTGCAGGGATGGACGGGGCCCCGCAGCCTCTCTCTGCAGAGCTTCCCCCGACATCCCAGCCAAAGCTCCCCTCCTTCAATCCGCTCCCCCCTCGCTCTCTGCCCCAGTGAAAAGTCGGCTCCCCTCCTGCCGCCCTTCAGGCACTGCAGGCTGCAGCAGGGTCGCTCCCCCCTTCTCTTCTCTCAGCTCCTTGCCCTCCTCTGGACCCCATCCTGCAGCCCCCGCTCCTTTCCTGCACCCCCCCCCAGGTGCAGCGCTGCAGTTGGGCCTCACCAGGGCCGACCCCCCCCCCCCCCCGGCCCCATCGCCCCCCTCGCCCCCCTCGCTGCCTCCCAGCACTCGGCCCAGCGAGGACAGGGCTGCAGGGGAGCGCAGAGCATCCTTCCAGCCTGAGCCTGCCCTGCTGCCGTGGCTCTGTGCCCTTCCAGGACCCTCCCACCCCTGCCCTCCTGGGGTTCTGTGCCCTCCAAGCCCCTCGCAAGGCAACCATTCCACCACAGCATGATTTTGTTGCTTCCTAACCCAACTGTGCTGCGATTCCGTGCTTCTGTGGTCTTCCAGGACCCTCCTGACCCAACCATTCTGTGATTCCATGTTTTTGGATCTTCCAGAACCTTCCCAATGGAACCTTTCCACGATACCACGATTCAGTGGCCTTCCACCACCCTCCCCATCCAATCGTGCTGTGACTCCATGATTCCACATCCTTCCAGGACCACCTCAGCCCAACTGTGCAGAATGGCTGAGGGTCCTGGAAGGCCAAAGAACCTTGGGATCACACAGTGCTTAGGTGGAAGGTCCAGAACCCCGGGGTGGCAGAATGGTTGGGTTGGGAGGGTTGTGAAAGACCACAGAACTGTGAGTTCACTGAGTGGTTGGGGTGGGAGGGTCCTGGAAGATCACAGAACCATGGAATCACAAAATGTTGGGGTTGGGGGGTCCTGGAAGATCACAGAACAATGGGATCACAAAATGGTGAGGGTGGGGGGTTGTGGAAGACCAGAGAACCACAGGATCACAAAATATTGGGATTGGGGAGGTCCTGGGAGATCACAGACCCACGGATCACAAAATGGTGGGGTTGGGGGGTCCTGGAAGACCACAAAAACCACAGGATCACAAACTGTGGGTTGGGAACCATCCTAAGGTCCTGCGGCCCTTCAAGCCCCCCCAAATACCCCCTCCTCCACAGCCGGATTCTGTGGTCTTCCATGACCCAGGGGGTCGTTACCCAGGATCGCCCTGCAGCCCCCAGCGGCGCCCATCACTTTTTGGGACGCCGACGGCTCCCCGCTGCACGAGGGGCCCTGCTGCCCACCTGCCACGCCGTCCTGCGCTCCGCGATGCCGCGCCGCAGCGCTGCGATCCGCTCCCTGCCCTCCAGCACCGCCGCCGCCGCCGCACGGTTCTCCTCCCGGCCGCGGCTCAGCTCCCGGCTCAGGAAGCAGCGCTGCTTCAGCAGGAACGGCACCAAGGCGCTGCGGGCGTCCGCCTCCGGGATGCCGCTGGGCCGCCTGCGGGGTCACAGCATCGCGTGGCCCCACAACCCATCCAGCGCCCCCTCTGCCCACCCCCACCCATCTCCCCCACACCGCACAGCCCCAAAACCCATCCAGTTGCCCCCCCCATCTCGCCCTTTGTGCTGCCCCCATCCCCATCCATCTCCCCCTCTGTGCAGCCCCACAACCCATCCAGTCCCCATCTCCCCTCTGCCCACCCCCACCCCTCTCCCCCCATCTCCCCCACACTGCGCAGCCCCACAACCCATCCAGTCCCCCCCATCTCCCCCTCTGCACTGCCCCCATCCCCCACCCATCTCCCCCACTGTGCAGCCCCCCAACCCACCCAGTCCCCCCATCGCCCCCTCTGCCCACCCCCATCCATCTCCCACCATCTCCCCTTGCAGCCCCACAACCCATCCAGTCCCCCCCATCTCCCGCTCTGCACTGCCCCCATCCCCACCCATCTCCCCCACACCGCGCAGCCCCCAAAACTCATCCAGCCCCCATCTCCCCCTCTGCGCTGCCATCTCCCACCCATCTCCCCCACTGTGCAGCCCCCCCAACCCACCCAGTCCCCCCATTGCCCCTCGCAGCCCCACAACCCATCCAGTCCCCCCATCCCCCACCCATCTCCCCCACAACTCACAGCCCCAAAATCCATCCAGTCCCCCTTCACCCCCTCTCTGCCCATCCCCACCCATCTCCCACCATCGCCCCTCGCAGCCCCACAACCCACCCAGTGCCCCCATCTCCCCTTTGCCCATCCCCACCCATCTCCCCCACACCGCGCAGCCCCACAACCCACCCAGTGCCCCCCATCTCCCCTCTGTCCACCTCCACCCATCTCCCACCATCCCCCCCACAACTCACAGCCCCAAAACTCATCCTGTCCCCCTCACCTCCTTTGCCCACTCCCCCCACCTCCCACCATCTCCTGCACAGCCCATCACCCCCCCCAGTCACCCCACACCCCCTCCCCAGTCCTCCCAGCTTCAAACCTGCTGAGGGTGCCCGCCGTCCCCTCACTGATGAGGACATTGAGCAAGACCAGACCCCCACCAGGACCCCCAGCTCCTTCCCCACAGCCCTGCAGCCGCTCAGCCCGCCCCTCCTGCCCCATTCCCCCCCCTACCAGGCCGGCTCCTCACAGCCCCTCGATTCCTCCACGATGGCATCCAGCGCCCGGAACAATTCCTCCAGGTTCCCCTCCTTCTTCACCTCCTGGATCTCCTCCTGCAGGACAAACGCACACAATGCAAAGCCAAACCCAAACAGCCCTGCAGAGCCCCTCCCCAAACCCCCACAGACCCCCCCCCAACCCTCCTCACCACCTCCCCTCCCCCACAGATCCCCCCCCCCCCACGACAGACCCTCTCCAGCCTCACAGACCCCCTCCCCTATGCAGACCCCCCAACCCACAGAGCCCCAACACTCACAGACCCCGACCCCCCCATACAGACCTCACACAAAGACCCCCCCCCAATGCCCAAAGACCCCCCGATGCCCACGGAACTCCCACAGTCCTCCCCCCCATGCCCTCAGACCCCCCCCCACACCCCATACCCACAGATTCCCCCCCCCTCCAAACTTCCTCCCCCACCCCAAAACCCTCCCACCCCCCACAAAGACCCCACACCCACAGTTCCCCCCCCCCCCCGTAGACCCCATACCCACAAATTCCTCTAACCCCACAACGCTTCCCACACCACCCCCCACAGAATCACCCCCACAGACCCCCCCACACTCACACATCGACCCAAGACCCCACAAATCCCCCACCCCAATCCTCACAGGATCCCCACCCGAGACCCTCCCCCCATCCCCACAATCCCCCCACGCCTCACAGACCTCCCATATCCCCCCCAGACCCCTCATATCCCCCCTCAGACCCCTCCCACCCCCCCAGATCCCTCCCCCATTCCATAAACCCCCGCATGCCCACAGACCTCCATACCCCCCCCAGCCCCCTCCCTCACAGACCCCCCCATCCCCACAGACCTTTATATCTCCCCCCCAGACTTCCATATCCCCCACAGACCCCTGCCCCCCTCACAGACCCTCCCCCCCATCCCCACAAACCCGATGCCTCACAGACCCCCATATCCCCCCCCCAGACCCCTCCCACTCCCTCTGATCCTCCCCCCCCCAAGCCCACAGACCCCTCACAAAACCCCCCCCATACCCACAGACCCCCGTATCCCCCCAGACCCTTCCAACCCCCCCAGATCCCCCCCCCCACCCCCTTAATGCTCCCCACCCCCCCCCCGGACCGTAACGGCGGTTCGGAGCTGCGCCACGAGCTGCTCGTGGATGCTGCGGGTCACGTGGGGCTGCGCTCGGTAGAAGCGGCGGTAGCAGTGAGCGAAGCGTTCGTAACTGCGGGGCGGGCAGCGGCGGGCCGGGGCGTCACGGCGGACCTCAAACCCCTCCGACCCCTCCGACCCCCAGCCGCCCCGCCGCCCCGCACCTCCCCGCCGCCAGCAGCTTCTCCAGGAACGCGTCCACCACAGCCGCCAGCAACGCCGCGCGGCCCGGACCGCCGCCATCGCTGCCACCCGCCGCCACCGCCGCCACCGCCGCCACTGCCCTCAGCCGCCTCAGCCGCCTCTGCCATTTCCCGCCGCCCGACGGCCTCGACTCACATTGGCCGCCGCTTCAGGGTGGACACGCCGTCCGATTGGTTACTGCCTCCTCGTGCGGCCCGCCCCCTCCGCCGATTGGTTGGTTAGTCTGCGCGGCGCCGGTCCCCGCCTCCGATTGCCACCGCCTCAGGGCGGAGCCAGACCCTTATTGGCCCAAGAGAAGGCCCGCTTCCGCTCGGTTATTGGCTCCTCGTACGTCCCGCCCCCTGCACCGATCGGTCGCTACCTCAGAGCCGGACCGGCCTCCGATTGGTTTCCGCCTCCTCGAGGCTCCCGCCCCCTCTGCCGATTGGCTGCCGCCTCAGCCAGCCCCCCCCCCTTCTGGCCCCCCGCGTCGAGAAAAAGCCCGCCCGCGATTGGTCGCTACCTCCGTCCGATTCCCGATTGGTCAACGCTGCCGCATTGCGCACGGTTCTGATTGGCCGCGGCCGCCCCGCTGGTCCCGCCCCCGCCGAGCGGCGCTCCAGGAGCGGAAGCGGAGGAAAAAGGGAGCAGAAGCAGAGAGGAACGGGAGAGGAGCCGAAAGGGAATGGAAGCGGAACGGGAGAGGAGCCGGGGCGGAACGGGAGGGGAACCGGAGCGGAACGGGAAGGGAACGGTAGAGGAGCCGGAGCGGGAGTGGAACCGGAAAGGAGCCGGGGAGGAACGGGAGAGGAGCCGAAAGGAAATGGGAGTGGAACCGGAAGGGAACAGGAATGGAACTAGAGCGGAATGAGAGAGGAGCCGGAGCGGAACGGGAGAAGAATGGGAGAGGAGCCGGAGCGGAACCGGAGCGGAACGCGGCAGACGCGCCTTTATTCGCCCCGACGCTCCTTCCAGGTCAGCCCCGGGTCTCCGCCGGGGTCACTCCATTGAGCGGAGCCGTGGGCGATGCGTCCATCCACGGAGCTCCCGCGGCCCCCGGTCCGTAAAGTGCACAAAACGTGGGAACGAGCGCCCGGCACGGCCGTCAGAAAGCGTTCAGTAACGCCGGGATCCGTCCGAGGGCAGAACGGAGCAGCGCGGGGCCGCCCTGAACGCAGCAATGAGGGCTGCGGCGGCTCCGAGTCGCGCTGCTCGCGCACCTCCAGCAGCCGTCGAGGAACGCGGGGCCGAACCGCCGCGAGTGGGGTTGAAGAGGGCAGAAAAAGGGGACGGAAGGCGGAAGATGCGGGTTCCGGTTTCACAAAGGACGGAAGGGCACGAAGGGCTCCGTGCGGCGCCGGGCAAAAACGCTGGCGGAGCTCAGGGCGGCTCCGAGAGCTGCGGTGCTGAACACGAAGGCGGCTGTGGAGCTGCCAGCCCTACCAGTGCCGGGAGTCCATCAGCTCCGGGCGCAGGCTCAGCTTCTTCAGCGTTTCGTAACCCACCACGATGACGATGGTGGAGGGGGTGGCAGAGATGATGCGGGCGGAAAGGCCTTTGGTCAGACCCCAGGGTCCCTCCTCCGCCATCAGCTGCTTGAAGGTGAGCACGATGGAGCTTTTGCCTTCCACCTGCAAGGCGCACAAGCACAGACATCAGGGACTGGGAGGACCTGGAATTCGCCCGGCCCAACCTGAGAAGCACGAGCTGCGCTCAGCCCAGGACTCTGCCTCACTTGTGATGCTGTTCTCTGCCCGAGGAAAAGGAATCTTTCTTCCCCCTTTTGATCCCAGCGGTGCTCCCAGATCAGCTCAGCATCAGAGTGAGGCCTTTTGGGCACTCTCTCACTTGGATTTATTATTTTGATTTATTATTTTGATAGTATTCTATTTATTAGCTCCAATTCTAATTGTATTGTATTGCATTGTATCATAGCACTTTGTCTTGCACTCTGATGTTTTATTTAGCAAATCAGTTTCTTTCTCCTCAGACTGTTGCTGCTGTTCTGGTTTTGGGCCCATCTCTCCCCCCCCCTTTTCCCCTTTATCCCCTTTCCCCCCCCACCCCTCCAGTTACAGAACTGGGCTGAACCCAACCCATCAACCACCGACATTTTGGTGGAGAATCACAGCACGGCCTGGGTTGAAAGGAGAAGAGCGACCATCAGCTCCAACCCCTGCTGTGTGCAGGTCGCCAACCAGCAGCCCAGGCTGTCCTGAGAACCCATCAGGTGCCATAAGGATCTATGGGGTGCCATAAGGATCCATGGGGTGCCATAAGGACCCATGGGGTGCCATAAGGATCCAAGGGGTGCCATAAGGACCCAAGGGTGCCATAAGGACCCATGGGGTGCCAAAAGGATCCAAGGGGTGCCATAGGGACCCACAGAATCATCGACTCGTAGAATGCCCTGGGTTGAAAAGGCTCATTTCATTCCAACCCCCTTCTGTGTGCAGGGTCACCAGCCACCAGACCAGGCTGCCACAAGGATCCAGGGGGTGCCATAGGGATCCAAGGGTGCCATAAGGATCCATGGGGTGCCATAAGGATCCAAGGGTGCCATAAGGACCCATGGGGTGCCATAAGGATCCAAGGGTGCCATAAGGATCCATGGGGTGCCATAAGGATCCAAGGGTGCCATAAGGACCCATGGGGTGCCATAAGGATCCAAGGGTGCCATAAGGACCCATGGGGTGCCATAGGAATCCAAGGGGTTCCATAAGGACCACAGGGTGCCATAAGGATCCAAGGGGTGCCATAAAGATCTATGGGGTGCCATAAGGATCCAAGGGGTGCCATAAAGATCCATGGGGTGCCATAAGGATCCAAGGGGTGCCATAAAGATCCATGGGGTGCCATAGGGACCCACAGAATCATTGACTTGTGGAATGCCCTGGGTTGAAAAGGCTCATCTCATTCTGCTGTGTGCAGGGTCACCAGCCACCAGACCAGGCTGCCATAAGGATCCATGGGGTGCCATAAGGACCCATGGGGTGCCAAAAGGATCCATGGGGTGCCATAAGGACCCACAGAATCATAGACTCATCAAATGCCCTGGGTTGAAAAGCAGCATGATGCTCATCAGTTCCAACCCCCCTGGCCTCGAATGCCTGCAGGGCTGGGGCACCCACAGCCTCCTTGTTCTTGTGTAGAACAGAAAGGCAGGCAGATTTCCACTGTCACAAACCAATGTTTTATCGACCAGACTTTGAGGTACTTGTGATGTTATGAAGTCGGGTTGTATCACAGATTCTAGATGTGATTTTTGTATTTTAAGATAGAGCTTAACACAGCGTGGTGGAAATGTTACAAAGCCCCACTTTCATTGCTGACGAGCCAGACCAGGAGCAGGATCCTGAGAGAGGCAGGCGTGCTCCAAAGCCGTGGCGTCACCCACAAGGACTGCTGGCACCCAAAGGAGCAGGGTGTGCAAGAGAGCCTTGCTGGATGGGGCTGGACTTTGTAAGGACAAGAAACTGAAGGACCTGCTGTGTGGTGGCTCTGGCTGGAGCTGCACGGAGCCCTCCTGCCTGCAATCAGTCATTTCTGCACTGCTGGCTCTGCTCTGTTATCTTGGCTGCTTCAGCATCATCTCTCTGTTGTTCACATCCACAGGGGTGCTGTGGGACAGGAAGGGCTGAGCAGCCAAGCCAGCGCTGCTCCAAGCCACAACTGAGCTGTAATGTGTGCCACCCCCCCAGCTCTGTGTTTTATCAAAGCAAACCCCTGTGGGCCATGCAGAACCCACAGCCCTCCTCACCACCTCCATGTTTCTGCATGGATGTCAGGCATTGGGAGAGACCTGGAAAGGTCACCCAGCCCAACCTGGGCTCTTTGGGCAGCTCAGTGCCACCATGAAGGCCAGAGCAGGAGCAGGATCCTGAGAGAGCACCAAAGCCGTGCTGCCATCCACAAGCGCTGCAGCGCAAATCTATGCTGCTATGTCAGCAGTGAGGGCAGAGGGGAAAGAAGAGCCCTCATAAATGAGCCGATGAATAAAACTTCAAGGCTTCGATGACATTTAGCCCCTCTACGAGTTCGTGTCGCAGCCTTTGCAGAAGGGGCTGAAAAACCGAACAGAACAACGAAGAAAAGCCAACGGATGAACCGCCTGCAACGCCCGATGCTGACGGGTGGCACCACGGCGGCACCAGATGCCCCTATGGGGAGCAGGATTCCCAAAGCAGCCTCCTGGAAGGGCCGATCAAAGCGGTTTCCTCCCAGCCCGCACCGCCCAACGGCCCAGCTGTCAGCACAGACGTCCTCCTGCTCGAGGGACGGCAGCAGCACCGCGCCGTGTTCTGCCTCGCGGCTCTGCCTGCGTGAGCACGGAGAGGAGGCGAAGGAGCGGCATCAAAAAGGCACCGCGCCGCAGGAACTGCAGGACAGACGGAGCACCGGAGCAACCGCTGCAAAGAAGCGAGCGCTCCAGTTGCTGCGGGACACGGCAACGGCCTGAGAACAACAGAGGGCACCGACAGAGGGGTCCTGCCCAGCGCCGGGAGGGACGGCAGGCTGCGCTGGAAGGCGTGGGTGAGGCGGCCTGGCACAGCAGAGCCACCGAAATGGGAGGCGCTGGTGGACACCGGGTGCGGAGGGGGAGGAGAACCTCCCTGCACCTCCTGCAGCCCCCTTCTAACGCAGCTCGGGGCGCCTTCAGCTTCTTGGCCGCAAGGGTGCAGCGCTGCCTCCTGTCCTCCTGCTGCCCACCGGGACCCCCAGGTCCCTCTCCCCTCCGCTGCTCTCCAGCAGCCCGCTTCCCAACGCGTTCCGGCACCCAGCCGTTCCTGTCCACACACCAGGCTCTACGCTGCCCCTGCTCCACCTCATCCCATTTCTCCCCGGCTCTCCAGCCTGCCCAGCTGTCCCTGGGTGGCAGCACAGCCCTCTGCCTGTCGGCCTCTCCTCCCAGTTCTGGGCCACCACCTCCAATGCACTCGATTTCCTCCCCCCCCGTTGCTGCTGTGTGCAGCGAGCAGCACTGATCCCAGCACCGACCTGAGGGACCCTCGGGTGAACCTGATGAGGTTCAACACGGCAAAGTGCAAGGTTTTGCATTTGGGCCGGAGGAACCCCAGGCACCTGTAGAGGCTGGGAGGAGTGGGCCTGGAGAGCAGCTCGGCAGAGAAGGACCTGGGGGTCCTGATGGACGAGAGGCTGAACATGAGCCAGCAGTGCGCTCTGGCAGCTCGAAAGGCAAATGGGATCCTGGGCTCCATCAGGAGAGGGGAGGCCAGCAGGGACAGGGAGGTGATCGTCCCTCTCTACTCGGCTCTTGTGAGGCCCCATCTGGAGTCCTGTGTCCAGGTGTGGAGCCCTCAGTACAAGAAAGACATTGAGATTGTGGAAAGGGTCCAGAGGAGGGCGACTAAGATGATGAGGGGGCTGGAGCAGCTCCCCTATGAGGACAGGCTGAGGGAGTTGGGCTTGTTCAGCCTGGAGAAGAGAAGGCTGCGGGGTGACCTCATGGCAGCCTATCAATACCTGAAGGGAACCTACAGCCAGGAGGGGATTCCAAAGGGCTGACAACAGCAGGACGAGGGGAAATGGATCCAAGTTGAAGGAGGGAAGATTTAGGTTGGATGTTAGGGGGAAGTTCTTCACTAGGAGAGTGGTTGGGCCCTGGAACGGGCTGCCCAGGGAGGTTGTGGATGCCCCGTCCTTGGACGTGTTTAAGGCCAGGTTGGACGGGGTCCTGGGCAACCTGATCTGAATGTGGATGTTTGGTGGCCCTGCCAGGCAGGGGGGTTGGAACTCCATGATCCTTGGGGTCCCTTCCAACCCGGGTGATTCTGTGATTCTGTGACCCCGTTGGATCCAAGCTCCCAGCTGGATGGAGGTGAGTCTGATACTCTACAGCCACCCAGCTCCTCTGCAAAGGCTGGTCTGACATCTGCTCTCCTTCCCTCCTCAGGCAGCTCTCCCATCCCCCACCACTTACCAAAGTGGCTGAGCAACCTCTGCCAGCTCCCTCAGCACCCATGGGTGCATCCCATTGGGACCCACACATTTATGGATGCCACAGCACTCGGCTGCTCCCTGACCCCCCCGTTGCTGCTGTGTGCAGTGAGCAGCACTGATCCCAGCACCGAACCGAGGGACCCCATTGGATCCACGCTCCCAGCTGGTCTCCATCCCAACTGACCCCCAGCTCTTCACAGTGCCCCTCACCACCCAACCATCCACACCACATTTGTGTGTAGCTGTGAGGATGCCATGAGAAACGTTGCCGAAAGCTTTACCAAAACCAGGATCCTCTGCTCTGCCATCGCCTGTCTGCCTGGTTATGTGTTCATAAAAGGCCACTCGAGCACCGCTTCCCCTTCTGAAGCCATGCTGACTGCCCCAAACCCTCTTCTCCTCATTATGCCTGGTGGCAGCACAGGAGTTGTTCCAGAGGAGGGGTTGGACACAGCCACCAACGACCCCCCCCTCTGTACATATATCACAGGGGCAGGAGGCGGCAGAGCCCCCAGGCAGTGCTAAATGGGTTTCTGAAACCCTGCTGCAGCCCCAGCACCAAGCTGTGCCCCAGGGGAAGGGCATCCCAAGGTGCTGAGCACCGTGGGCAGACGTGGAGCCGTACCTGAACCCGAGCTCTGATGACATCCATGGGGTTGGTGAGCGTGGAAGCCGTGGCGGCAGCGAGCGGCCCCGAGATGGCTTGGAGGAGGAGATGTGGGCAGTCCTTGGGGGTCAGGCTGGAGAGCTGCTCTGGGGATGGGGCAGAGAGGGGAACGGTCAGCTCTGCGTCTGCAAGGCGCTCACGGAACTGGAGCACAGCCTCTGTAGGAAGGGACCCCCGAGGCCCATCCAGCCCCCTGCCCTGCAGCCCACCAACCAACCACCCAGAGGGGAGATGGGGGATTTCCTCCTCCTGCTTTGGCTGCACAGGATTTGAACCCCCCCCCCCCCCCCCACATACACTGACACCATTGATCAGTTCAGTTTGCACAGCAGAGAATCACAGAATCACAGAGCTGTAGGGCCTGGAAGGGACCTCAGAGGTCATGGAATCCAACCCCCTGCACAGCAGCTCCCTGCAGCAGGAAGCTCTGTGATGCCTGCAGGGAAGGAGAACCCGCGGCCTCCCTGAGCAGATCCCTGCTGTTTTGAACTGAGGAGTCCAGAATCAGTCCGGATCAGAACCAGAGCCCAGTGTTCCAAACGTGGCCTCACCAGGGCAGAGCAGAGACGGGGGGATCGCCTCCCTTGCCCTGCGGGCCACGCTCCCCTTCATGCTCTTAATGCCCCCAGGTCCCACTGGCCCTCCTGGCCACCAGGGCACACAGCCCACAGCCGACCTGTCGCCCACCAGGAGCCCCAGGTCCCCCCCTCTGCAGAGCTCCTCTCCAGCAGCTCAACCCCAATGCAGTTATTCCTCCCCGGCTGCAAGACTCTGCCCTTGCTCTTGTTAAACCCCCTCTGGTTTCCTGCTGCCCAGCTCTCAGCCTGCCCCAGCTGCTGCTGAATGGCAGCACGGCCCCCAGCTGCATCAGCTGCTCCTCCCAGCTTTTTGTCATCAGTGCAATTCCTGATTACACCGACTGCACCATCCCCTCGTCCAGCTCACTGATGAAGATGCTGAACAAGACCAGAAGAACCCCGAAGCTCCGCCATCACACCAAAAGAAGGGCTGTAGGGTTACAAGGGCTGTAAGGATTTGGGGAGCTACAGGCCTGTCAGCCTGACCTCAGTGCCAGGGAAGGTTATTGGGGGGGGGGACTGTCTTGAGGGAGATCACGCAGCATGCGTGGGACAGCAGGGGGATCAGCTTCGCCAGCATGGGTTCACGAAGGGCAGGTGCTGCTTGGCCAACCTGATCTCCTTCTGTGACAGGCTGAGGGAGCTGGGCTCGTTCAGCATGGAGAAGAGGAGCTGGGGCTGAGCTGAGTGCAGCCTGCAGCGCCTGCAGGGAGCCTGCAGCCAGGAGGGGAGGCAGCTCTTGGGCAGGGGAGATGAGAGCAGGGAACGGCTGGAAGCGGAGGGAGGGCAGCTGGAGGCTGGGGCTCAGGGAAGTTGTGTGCTGGGAGAGCGGTGAGGGGCTGAACAGCTGCCCAGAGAGGCTGCGATGCCCCGTCCATCCCTGGAGGGGTTGGAGGCCAGGCTGGATGGGGCCCTGGGCAGCCTGGGCTGCTGTGAAACGTGGGCAGGTTGGTGGCCCTGCGTGTGGCGGGGGGTTGGAGCTCCGTGAGCCTGGAGTCCCTTCCAACCTTGGCCATTCTGTGACTCTGTGATCTGTGACCATCTGGTAGACGAGGCAAAGGCTGTTGATGCAGTCTATCTACCCAGACTTCAGCAAGGCCTTTGGCACCGTCTCTCATTGCATTCTGCTGCAGAAGCTGGCAGCCCATGCCTTGGGAACTCTTGGCTGGATAAGGAACTGGCTGGAGGGCCGGGCCCAGAGGTGGTGGTGAATGGAGGTAAATGCAGCTGGCCAGCAGTGGTGTCCCTCAGGGGTCGGCGCTCCTCTTCAACATCATTATTGGTGACCTGGATGAGGGCACTGAGTGCAAGTTTGCAGGTGACACCAAGTTGGCTGGAAGCACGGATCTGCCTGGGGGCAGCGAGGCCCTGCACAGGGATCTGGACAGGCTGGAATGCTGGGCTGAACCAACGGGATGAGGTTCAACGAGGCCAAAAGCCGGGTCCTGCACTTTGGCCACAACAACCACACAGCGCTGCAGGCTTGGGGCAGAGGAAATGGAGCTGGGAGTGTTGACTGATGCTGAACGTGAGCCAGCACTGTGCCCGGCTGGCCAAAAAGGCCAATGGCATCCTGGCTTGCATCAGAAACAGCAGGAACATGGAGGTGATTGTCCCCTGTACTCAGCACTGTGTCCAGTTTTGGGCCCCTCGCTGCAAGACAGACAATGAGGCCCTGAAAAGTGTTCAGAGAAGGGCGACAAGGCTGGTGGGGGGTCTGGAGCACAACGGGGTCTTGTGAGGAGCTGGGGTTGTTCAGCCTGGAGAAGGGGAGGCTCGGGGGAGACCTGATTGCTCTCTGTGATTGCCTGAAGGGAAGCTGTAGTGAGCTGGGGGTCGGCCTCTGCTCTTGTGTAGCAGGGATAGGACTGGAGGGAATGGGCTTTGGATGCACTGGGGAGGTTCAGGCTGGACGTTAGGAAATAGTGCTTCTCTGCAGGAGAGGTCAGGCTCTGAATGGGCTGCCAGGGAGCGATGGAGTCACTGAGCTTGGTGTGTTCAAGGAACGTCTGGATTTTGTGCTGAGGGACAAGGATTAGTGAGAATATTGGTGACGGGTGGACAGTTGGACTGGGTACATTTCAAAGGCCTTTTCCAACCTTGGTGATTCTGTGGTTCCTCTGCTCTGGCTGGGAGCGAGCGGTGCAGACACAGCCAACCCTCCTCACCCCCACGCTGCCCGTCCCCTCCCAGCCAGACCCCCACCCCATCAATAACCAAAGGCCCACCTCCGTCCCCGCACACGTACCAGCGTAGAAGTGGTAGAAGGGCCACCAGACGGCACTGTTGGGGATGTAGGTCAGCAGCGAGGCCACGTAGCCACGGTAGAAACCCTTCAACCCGTCGGCCTTGAAGATCTGCACGATGATGTCCTTGGTTTGCCCAAACACCACCACCCGCCGTCCGTCGCGGCCGCGCACCGTGAACCTGCCCATGCTTTCACCCTTCCTCTGCATCATCAGGTGCTGGGAAACGACGTCGATGGGCACCGTGATGCTCTGAGCCACCAGCGAGGCCGAGCCGCCGGCCACCAGCGACTTGACGGCGTTGTTGTTGTTGTACCGCGCCACGTATTTGCGCGTCAGCTCGTAGGTGGTGACGTAGCACTGCCCCGAGATGAGGGTGAAGGTGTTGACCAGGAAGCCGCGGTACAGCCCGGCCGCCCCCTCCGTCCTCAGGATCTTCACAAAGGCGTCGAAGGTCCCGTTGTAAAGGCTCTTCCCCTTCTGCACCTGCAGCCTGGTGCGGATCAGCGTGAAGGGGTAAACGCTGACGCGGATCATCATGGTCATGCAGATGCCCAGCACGTAGAAGCGCCGCTTGTCCAGGTGCTCCCACTCGATGATGGGGATGTTGCGTTTGTCCTCCATGCCGGGCGCTCCCTGCAAGGCGCTCCTGCCTGGTGGGGCACACACGGACCTGGGGGGCAGAAGTGGGGGTCACACACGGACCTGGAGGTTCAGCAGAGTGCTGAGCACCTCTGTACAAAGACGGGCTGAGGGAGCTGGAGAAGAGAAGGCTGGGGGTGACCTCACTGCAGCTTCAGTACTTAAAAAGCAATCGCCAGCAGGAGGGGAATTGACTTTTTCCTCAAGTAGAGAGCGATGGGACGGGGGGGAATGGATTTCAGGTGGAGGGGAGGTTTGGCTGGGATGTCGGGGGAAGCTCTGCAGAGAGAGGCTGCGGTGCCCCATCCATCCCTGCAGGCGTTCAGGTGGGATGGGGCCCTGGGCAAGCTGGGCTGGCAGCAGATCTGGAGCTTGGTGGCCCTGCGTGGGGCAGGGGATGGAGCTCAGCGATCCTTGGGCTCCCTTCCAACCCAAGCTGTTCTGTGATTCTGTGTTTGTAGGATATCTGGCACTGTCCAACCTCCTTCGCTTCCTGCTGCCCCACTTCTCACACGTTCCCACATCCCCCTGTGTGCCAACCCCTCAATGGGGACAACGTGTGCTGCCAGACCAGGGGCTCCCGCTTTGCATACCGATGTGGTGGCTGGGAGACGGTGGGCGGCAGGGAGAGCTGGGCCAGGAGAACCACGAGAGCTGGGCCTGCTGTGCGCTGCTGCTGCCCGGAGGGATTGATAGCGATAGGATGCGGGCAGCTGGTTTTAAACCAAGATGGGAGATTTCGGTTTGGTGTCAGGAAGTTCCTCACTCAGAAGGTGGTGACACACTGGAACAGGCTGTCCAGAAAGGCTGTGGATGCCCCATCCCTGGAGGCATTCAGGCCAGGCTGGACGAGGCTCTGGGCAGCCCGCTCTGCTGCTCGGCGGCCCTGCACACAGCGGGGATGAAACGCGGTGACCCCGAGGGACCTTTTCAGCGCTCGGCGGGCCTCCCTTCAGCACGCAGCGGTGGGCTCGCACCGCCCCGCGGCCGCTCCGGAAGCCGAGCAGCGCCGTGCACGACGCGAGCGGTGCAGACGCGGCCCCACGGCGCGGATCCCTCCCGCCTCCCCGTTCCGCCGGCCGCGCGGGGCGGGCAAACACGTGAAGCGCTCCAGACGCGGCGACAGCGTGCCAACAACGCCGGCCCCGCTCAAGGTCGGCGGCGGAGCAGAGTTCGGCCCACCCCGGCTGCGCCGCTTCCGCCCCGCCCCTCCTCCCCGTCCCCGCGGCCCTTCGCTCCGTCCCCGCACGCACCGCCGTTCCGCCCCGTCCCGCCGCTCGGCCCTCCTCTCCCCTCCCCGCGCGGTCCGAGCCCCCGCCTCTCCCCGCCTCTCCGCGCTCACCTCAGGCCAGGAGCCGGCGGCCCGGCCCGGCCCGCCGCCCCATGGCCGCCGCTTCCGCCCCCACTTAGCGCCTGCCGGAAGTGAGCGGCGGCGGCGGCGGCAGCGCGTCGGGCCCGGCGAACCGTTCGAACAATCAGCGCCCGCACGACGGCGCCATCTTGGGAAAGGGCTGAGGCCGCGCCGGATGTAGCCATCACGTGCTTCCGGCCACAGCAAAAAGGGCCGCTGTCCGCGGCGCCCCGGAATGGCGGGGGGGGACAGAGTGCGCATGCGTCTGCCGCGGCCCAGCCTTAAAAGCGCAGCGCCAAATCGAGGTCCTTAAAGGGAAAGTGTCAAATAAATGTTCTTGAAGGGGCGGCGCCAAATCGAGGTCCTTAAAGGGAAAGTGCCTAATAAAGCCTCTTAAAGGGGTAGCATCAAATAAAGGCCCTAAAAGACACAGTGCCAAATAAAGGCTCTTGAAGGGGCAACGCCAAATAAAAGACCTTGAAGGGAAAGTGCCAAATCAAGGTCTTTAAAGTGAAAGTGTCAAATAATGGCTCTTAAAGGGGCTGCCCCAAATCAAGGTCCTCAAAGGGAAAATGCCTAATGAAGCCTTTTAAAGGGGTAGCATCAAATAAAGGCCTTTGAAGGGGCAGCACCAAACGAAGACCCTTCAAGGCTTGGTGCCAAATAAAGACCCTCAAAGGCACAGTGCCAAATAAAGGCTCTTAAAGGGCCGGTAACCCAAAGAGGAGCCTGTGCCACGTCCCCATCCCCACATCCCACCCATCTCCCTGCCCACCACCCCCTGCTGTGCCCCTTCCCCATCCCCACGTCTGCCCCACCTCCCACTGTGAGCTCAAACATTACAGGCAAACACTGCATTAAATTCACCAAAACCCTACAAAAAAAACCCAAACCTCCCCCCCTCCATCCTCAGCCGCACAGCCCACCATGGCAGCAAGGTCCTTCACTACTGGCTGCCGTAGGCGCCCACATCCCTGTCCATCTGCAGGCAGCATTCCTGCTCCCCCCCTCCCCACCAGTCCCCCCTTAACACTGCATTAAATTCACCAAAACCCCCCCAAAAGTCCCCCAAACCCCCAATCCTCAGCCCCACAACCCAAGATGCTGCAGGATCCCCCACCAGCTGTTGCTGTCCATGCACCATGGACGTGGGTCCACCTACGGACAGCACACCCAGCCCAGCCCAGCACAGCACAGCACTGCACTGCAGTAGGGTCAGCACTGCTATGGGGCGAGCACAGCACTGCAGTGGGGTTGGCACTGCTATGGGGTGACTGCAGCCATCCCGGAGCACCGCTGTCCCTCAGACCCCACACGACAGCAGCTGTGGTGCAAACGTTTCCCTTTCCCATCCCATGGAACAGTAGGAGCTCCTGCGGGGGGTTGTGGGGTGAAGGACCTCAGAAGCTGTGGGGTGGTGGCAGAGCGAAGGATGGGGGCTGGGTTTGGGACCTGCAGTGCTGAGGGGATGCCGCGCAGCTCCTGCACGCATTCAAAAA
This sequence comes from Lagopus muta, assembly GCF_023343835.1. Taxonomy (NCBI): domain Eukaryota; kingdom Metazoa; phylum Chordata; class Aves; order Galliformes; family Phasianidae; genus Lagopus; species Lagopus muta. The sequence goes on from NW_026040155.1 coordinate 21,825, forward strand.
TTCATCCAAAATGTCACACTGCTGTGTATATAAAAAGAGATTTAAAAACCAGGGCTGGCAGGGCTGCACAACTGCAATGCTGACAGGTAAGGCAGCTCCACGCACCTCCGCCCCACAGCAGCACCAGTGGGAGCTCCCCCCAGCCCCCAGCCCAAAACCCCGGTGGGAAACCCCTCTGGGTCTGTGCCGCCGCTGTGGGGGGATGCAGCTCCTGGCCTTCGGTGCTCAGAGGGAGCTGGGATGGATCCCAGCCTCCTGCAGAGCTCAGACCTGTGGGCACACAGCAGCCCCGGGGAGGAGATGCATCTGGCTGCTGTGCTGCCAGGCTCCTGCTCTGGCCCCAAAATCCTGCACTGATAACCCAAAACCTTGCATCTGAAGCCCAAAACCCAGCCGCCGCAAGCTGGCACCCTGATCCCAAACCTTCCACCCGGGCTTCAAAACCTTGCTTCAGAAGCCCAAAACCTGGCACCTTGCACCCACTCCGTGAATCTCCGAGCACCCAAAATCCTGCACCTAAAAACCCCAAACCCTTGCATCTGGAGATTTTGTTTTAGATGGAAGGCTTTGCGGGCTGGTGATTCTATGAACTCTTCATTTCTCAGTGCTTTACGTGATGCTATGATGTGGAATCCTGAAAATAAGAATCGTAAAACCATGATGGGAGGGGGTGGTTGGGGTGAAGGTTTAATTACGGTGGGGTTTGTTGGGGGGTGGGTGGGTTATCAGGACTGAGGGGGTTATTAGAGGGTGTTTCATTGGGGTAGGGGCTCTTGAGGTACAGTTGGCTGCCACCTGTTGAGCACAGTACGATACTGGGATCTTAATGAATGGATTTTTAAGGTCAGGGCTATCATGATCCTGCCCTTTTTACACTCCCACTCTCTGGAGGTCTAATCACAATAGAGATTGGAGGACTGGCTGCGCAGAGCGGTTAGAGCAGAGATATGCCACTTCCGCGTTTCCGTACGCATGCGTCATGCAGCCTGGAGGACCAAATAACAGAGAGATTGGAGGACCGGCGGCGCAGAGCGGAAAAAAGAAAGAGACTCGTTTTTCCTGCTTTCCACACATGCGCAGTACGCTCGGAGGATCTACTACCATAGAGACGGGAGGCTCAGAGCATGGACAATACGCACTTCCGCTATTTGGCCACGTGGAGGCAGCAGAGACCGAGTGCGGCCGCCGCTCCGTTTTTTTTCGTTCAGATTTCGGGTGATGAAATCAGCGTTGGAAGAGGGGAAAATAACAATAATAATAATAATAATAATAATAATAATAATAATAATAATAATAATAATAATAATAATGATGATGATAATGGATGGGGAGCGCGGTGTAAAGGCTGCAAGTGCAACAAGTGCCCCTGAGCAACACCAGCTCCGCTTCCTCCGGCCTCCTCCCTCCCCCTCGTTATTTAATTGCTTTAATTGCCTGCGTGAGTGATCGGACGGATGGGTGACCCTTAAAATAATACAAAGCAGCAACAGCAAAAAAGGCATGAGAGAGAATTATGTATATATATATATATATATATACACGCTTACATACGTGTGTGTAAGGGAGAGACCAGGATCTGGGCTGTGTGTGAAGCATCTCAGAGCTGATCTGCACGCAGGAGCGTTTGCAGGAGCCCCAGGGGAAGCTGCCACGTGCAGCCAGTGGGCACAGGCAGCAGAGACCCTCCGTGGGTCACTGGAACAGGCTGCCAGGGAGGTGGGGGAGTCTATGGGTCCCAGTGTGTCTCTATGGGTCCCAATGGGTTCCAACATGTCTCTATGGGTCCCAATGTGTCTCTATGGGTCCCAATGTGTCTCTATGGGTCCCAACGTGTCTTTATGGGTCTCAACGTGTCTCTATGGATCCCAGTGTGTCTCTATGGGTCTCAATATGTCTCTATGGGTCCCAGTGTGTCTCTATGGGTCTCAATATGTCTCTCTGGGTCCCAGTGTGTCTCTATGGGTCTCAACGTGTCTCTATGGATCCCAGTGTGTCTCTATGGGTCTCAATATGTCTCTATGGGTCCCAGTGTGTCTCTATGGGTCTCAACGTGTCTCTATGGATCCCAGTGTGTCTCTATGGGTCTCAATATGTCTCTATGGGTCCCAGTGTGTCTCTATGGGTCTCAACGTGTCTCTATGGATCCCAGTGTGTCTCTATGGGTCTCAATATGTCTCTATGGGTCCCAGTGTGTCTCTATGGGTCTCAACGTGTCTCTATGGGTCCCAACATGTCTCTATGGGTCCCAATGGGTCCCAGCGTGTCTCTATGGGTCTCAACGTGTCTCTATGGGTCCCAATGTGTCTCTATGGGTCCCAATGTGTCTCTATGGGTCCCAATGGGTCCCAACGTGTCTATATGGGTCTCAACGTGTCTCTATGGGAATTCATTCCCATTCATTGCCCCGTGCAGAAGGGTGCTGGGTGCTGGATACCCAAAGCCCCCCCCCCGTTGCTTTGAGGCCAATGTGCAAACCAGCAGAGCTGGGAAGATGCAGGAACAGCCCACCCTGAGCTCAGGACATCCCAGCAAAATGCTGTGGCTGCTCTGGAGGAGGAGCTCAGCTTGGCCGGCCTTGTTGGGGCTGCACAGCGCAGCTCCTGCTGGGACAGCGTGGGTTTCATGCGCTGAGGAATGATGCTGCTGTTCCCTCCCGACAGCGACAGCTTCCTTGTGGGAGAGAGGGGGAGAAAATACGTATATCTAAAAGCACAAACCAAAGCAGGGAGGAAATAAAGAGAGGAGTGTTTGCCGACTGTGCTGCGCCTTGTTGGTGTTTGTTGTGTTTCTGCCATTGCTTTGGCAGCCCCAGGGGAAGACATGCCAGGCTGCAGCGCTGTGGGAACTGGTGCTGTGCTGAGTGAGGTGGCCCTGGTGGGGCTCAGCTGCTCCCCTGTAGAGAATGGTGCTTCTCTGCACCTTGGGCTGTGCTTTCCTTCCAGCTCCAAGCCAGGAAAAGGTGGTTTGTGGGTCTGGCTGGCTCTGGTTGCATGTAGGGAAAGTGGTGAGCAGTGGCTGCTCCCCAGGGTTGTAGGTGGGCTCATCCCCTCCTTTCTGTCCTCACGGGTGGATGGAGGGAGGGTGCAGCTCACCGGGGAGCAGAACCAGCCCCCAGGGGGCACCGAGGCACGGCAATGTGCTGCAGTCACATTGCTTCCCACCCCCAGCGGCTCCTGCTCCCCTCTGCTTTGCAGGTGGAGGTGATCGCTGCCTGCAGTGTGTGGCTGTGGTGACGCCCCCATCCGCATCCAGAGCTGTGCCAGGAGCCCTGCAGCATCCCCGGGGCACAGCAGTCGAGGGTGGGTGAAGGCTTTGCCCTTTGGAGGCCAGGAACAGCTCTAGAGATGCACGTTAACCCACAGCACAGAAGGTGCAGAGCCGCAAAGCCTGGAGCATCGCTCAAGCCGTGGACTGGGGGTGGTGGGGGAAGGTTTTGGGGGGGGTCTGTTGTGTTGGATTCTGCTTTGTGCAGGAGCTGTGCATGCAGGAAGGATGCAGCCCCTCTCCGGTGTGAGGTGCCGAGTTAATGATTTGATTTCATCACCGCCTCCCTGAACGGCACCGGTTTGAAGCCGGAGCAAAGTGGCAGCTTTCAGTGCGGTGAGAAGTCCTGCCCCCGTTGCTGGAAGTTGATTCATTCTCCTCCTGACCCCCGGGGTCACTGCTGGATTGCAAAGAAATGCATGAAATTCCCACTGCTTCCACTCTGGGAATGCACTCCCAGACAGGGAGGGTGGGCTGGAACCTGTGCGCCCCCAGGCTGCATCGTTGGGTTGGTGGGGCTTTGGTGGCACTTGGAGCCATCCCAACTGACCCCAGGGTGATGGAGCTGTAGTTTCCTTGCCAAAAACTCCTTGCATGAGAAGAAGCCATGAGCAGGGCAGGACCACCTCGGGCTGCTGAGCACAGCTGTGAGGATTTGGGGTATGGGGGAGAAAGAGGAGCTGTGGGGATGGAGCAATGGGCACAGAGCTGAGCAGGAGCCAGGCAGGGTTGGGTGAGTGGGCTCTGCTCTCTGCTTTGGGAAGTCCAGGAGAAGCAAAGCTCCCCTGCCAACCCCTTCATCACAGCCTGGGCTCCTTCCAGGCCGGTGTTTGGGGGATGTTTCCCCTCTCAACTCCTTTCTCCTGAATCAGCGGATGTGATTCACCGAGAGGAAAATATGGAGAGCTGTGACAGAACCACGCGACAGCAGAGGGGCTCTTGGGGTCCAAGGCCACCGCAGCACCGAGGTGCCGCTGCAGATCCCCCCCACCTGAGTGGAGCTGAGCCCGGGTTGTGATGCAGGAGCAGGCAGGGGGCTCAAGAGCAGCAGGTTGTGCTCTGCTGCAGTGCCATGGGGGAAGCTCTGCGAGGAGGGAGGCTGATCCCTAGCAGCACCAGGTCAGGGGAGCAGGAGAGTGCGGGTGCCAAACCTTGGCTGGATTAGTACAAGAGATCAAGCAGCCCAAGGATTAGGGAGTCAAGGGAGCCGAGCCACCTGGGGGGGGGGGGCAATGAACTGATCTGTGGGGACGGACCAGAGCTTCAGAGAGGTGCACAAGGCCCAGGCTTTGGAGTGATTAGATAAGTGAATCAGGGCCTCGGGGCGATTAGAGGAAGAAATCAGGTTCTACACCAATTAGGTAAAGTCCTCCAGCGATTAAATATACAGCAGTGTCTGCAAAGAAAAGTCCCCCGTGGCTCTTGGGACCGATAGGGCTGAGAATTGATTAAAGAAGCATCCGAGGCTGAGAGCAATTTGATAAGAAAGCAAAACAACGGATCAATTAGCCTGGGAGAAAAGGATAAGGGTGGGTGATAGCAGTGGGGCCGCCTGGCACCGGAGGAGGATGGAGTTGGCTGGGGTGCACGGAAAGGATGGGAGAGGTCCTGGCTGCTTCAGAGGGGTGCAGGGATGTGGGACATTGCTGCTGCAATGCAGGCAGGTGTCAGCAAGGCTCAGACCCAGCCTGAGAGCAAGAGGGCTCATTGGTGCCCTTGCAATGATCCCTCGGGTTGCCATGAAGCACCCATGGGTGCTGCCCTTCATCCAGAGCGTTTCAGATGCCTTTCAGAGGCAGTGCTGGGCTCCCAGAGTGGGTTTGTTTTCTAGGAATGCAGCTCAGCCCCAGGTCCCACCCCAGATACTCCGGGTGCTTTCAGGTATGGGTGCTGGTAGAGCAAGCAATTAGAGAGAACTCAGCAGAGCCTTGAAATAATTAGATCAAGGAGCGCAGCTCCAGCAGGTGAGTTTAGTGAAGAAATGGGAGCGCTGGTGATGAGGAGGGCGATCGGGTCTTGGCGCAATTATCTAGAGAAAATCTGCTCCAGACTGATTAGAGGAAGGGAAAGGAGCTTTCCGGGCAATTAGGGGAGAGAAATCAGCACTGGACAGGAAGAAAACAGAGGCTGGAAGATATCGGGGTTGGGAGGTAGCACATCCCCTGTCCTTGGGGGGGGGGGTTTCCCACCGGGTTGGGGTGCAGAGCTGGGTGCAGCCATGCCTCCAAAACCAGCCTGGACTTGAATTTGAGCTCATGCTTCTTGCACTCTTCACCTTCCTCACCTTTCTGTTGTTCCTGCAGACCGGAGGAGGAAAGCAGGGCAAGGGGCAGAGCATCAGCCCAGCACATGATGCTGACTGCAGTGCTACTGGAACGGGAAGCTGCGGTTTGGATGCTGGCTTGGATTCTGCCCCCAGCGCAGCAATACGGAGCCTTGCTGCTGACACACAGCATCCCACCCCCAGGGGTCGTGCTGGAAAACAGCCCCCAGCACCCCTGCCAGGCTTTTATTTGGGTTTGGGTTTATTTTCCCTCTGCTTTGTGCCTGTGATGCTCTGCCTGATATCCCGGTGAGTGATGGGGAACAGAGCGCTGCTGGCAGCCTCTCACCCCTCTGGGTGCTGCCCTGAGCAGCAGGAGGGCATCTCCTGCATGCATCTCCCTCACCCTTTGGCCTTCGTGCCTGAGATTGCCGGGCTGAGCCTGCTTTCTGTGGGCTGACAGCGTTATCTGGGACGCAGCAGAGCCCAGCCCTGCTCTGCCCCCCCAAGAACCACGGTGTCCTCAGCAGCCTTGTGGGGCTTTGGGGTCTGTTGGGTTCCTCCCTACAGCCCGGCTTCACGCTGCTTTAGGAAGGGTTGCTTTGCAATCCTTGTGCATTTCGGGCTGTGCTTTACGCTGTGCCTCCATCGGGGTCGCAAAGGGTGCTTGCATCACCCTCGCCACCCCTTGTCCCTTTGCCTGGATGCATGCAGAGGTGCAGCTTGAAAGAACAGTGGAATAAAGCCCTGCGTTCACTGCGGGGCCACAGCTGCTCTCCTGCCCTGGGCTGATCCTGCACCTCCCCTCCCACAGCCCCGAAACTCACCCTCCCCACCCCTCAGCTCCCACTCACACCCTCAGGTTTTGCTCTCTCTGTCACCACACCCCTGCACCAGGGAGGGGACACTGGGGGCCGCTGCTGTCCTGCACCCATCCCCCCCTTGTCTCCACTGCTCTGGCTAAGGGGCAAAGCCCCCTGACCCACTTCAGTCCATGTGGATGGGATGGCATCTGTGGGACCCTTTTCCTCCTGGGGGCTTGGAAAGGAGAAGCTCAAAGCTCGTTTGCCTTGAGATCTTGCAAAGACTTTTTTTTTCTGGCTCCTAACATTGATGATTTTTCATCATCCCCCCCCCTCCCCACCTTTCTCAGCGAGGCTCTGGGACGTGCAGATACATCCAGAAGCATCGTGGCCACCTGGGTGCTGTGCCAGGCAACCCCCCCCCCCCCCCCAAACCCCCAACCCTGCTCCCTGTTTGACAGCAATCTCGATGCACGTGGGCCGTTCTCCAGCCTCTTGCAAACTGAGCTGCAATTTTGCAGCCACCCCCCCCCCCCCCCCCCCCCGGTTCTCCTGCTGGATGCACCTGAAACCAAACTCTCGGGTATAAAGGCAGGCTGTGATGCACTGAGCTGCTTTGCCAGGCTCCTTCTTGCTTGCAGGGTCAGCCTCACGTGCAGCCGATGCACCCCAACTTTGTGCAGATGATGGTTGGGGTTTTCTTCCCTGGGGTTGCAGAGGGATGCTGCAGTGCCTTGTTCTGCCCCTTTGCTCGTACTGGTTTGGGGGCCGTGGGCTGCTGGGAGCACTGGGGCTCACTGCCCCTTCCTGCAGCCCCCACGCACATCCTGGCTCCCTCGTTAGCCTGACCCCTGATTACACTCTGCAGGCTCTGTATTGCTGCCGTCGCCCTGGCAACGTGTCGTCTCCACAGCAACCGTGACAACCTTATGTCATTAATTTAAAAAGGTTCACAGTGTAACAAATGAAATAGTTAGAAGCTTGTCAGGGTGTTAAGGAGCAGGGGCTGACAACTCGCCCTCCTGTCAGCGCCCACCGGAGCTGCTGAGCCTCGTGGTTCTGGAGACAATCCCAGCATTGCTGCATCCCTGTTGTCTCCCTGGGGATGCTGAGTTCAGTGCACAGCCGGAGGACACTGAGGTCACCCTGCCCATTCCTTTCCTTTCCTTTCCTTTCCTTTCCTTTCCTTTCCTTTCCTTTCCTTTCCTTTCCTTTCCTTTCCTTTCCTTTCCTTTCCTTTCCTTTCCTTTCCTTTCCTTTCCTTTCCTTTCCTTTCCTTCCCTTCCCTTCCCTTCCCTTCCCTTCCCTTCCCTTCCCTTCCCTTCCCTTCCCTTCCCTTCCCTTCCCTTCCCTTCCTTCCCTTCCCTTCCCTTCCCTTCCCTTCCCTTCCCTTCCCTTCCCTTCCCTTCCCTTCCCTTCCCTTCCCTTCCCTTCCCTTCCCTTCCCTTCCCTTCCTTCCCTTCCCTTCCCTTCCCTTCCCTTCCCTTCCCTTCCCTTCCCTTCCCTTCCCTTCCCTTCCCTTCCCTTCCCTTCCCTTCCCTTCCCTTCCCTTCCCTTCCCTTCCCTTCCCTTCCCTTCCCTTCCCTTCCCTTCCCTTCCCTTCCCTTCCCTTCCCTTCCCTTCCCTTCCCTTCCCTTCCCTTCCCTTCCCATGAAGAACAAGGCGTCCTGTGGGTCCTCGTGTGCCCCCATTGCGGGGTTATGGGGTAGGGGTGTGAGGGTAGGGCTGTACGAGGGGGACAGGGTTAGGGTTGGGTTATGGGGTCAGGGTGAGGGTGAGGGTTATAGGGTCAGGGTAAAGGTTTGGGTTATAGTGCTAGGTTTAGGGTAAGTGTTATAGGGTTAGGGTAAGGATTAGGGTTATGGGGTTAGGGTTAGGGTTATAGGGTACAGGTTATAGGGTTAGGGTTAGATTAAGGGTTTATAGGGTTAGGTTTATAGGGGTAGGTTTATAGGGTTAGGGTTAGATTAAGGGTTATAGGGTTAGGGTTATAGGGTTAGGGTTACATTAAGGGTTATAGGGTTAGGGTTATAGGGTTGGAGTTATAGGTTAAGGGTTATAGGGTTAGGGTTAGGTTAAGGGTTTTAGGGTTAGGGTTATAGGGTTAGGGTTACATTAAGGGTTATAGGGTTAGAGTTATAGGGTTAGGGTTATAGGGTTAGGGTTAGGGTTAGGTTAAGGGTTATAGGGTTAGGGTTATAGGGTTAAGGTTAGGTTAAGGGTTATAGGGTTAGGGCTATAGGGTTAGGGTTAGATTAAGGGTTATAGGGTTAGGGTTACAGGGTTAGGGTTATAGAGTTAGGGTTAGATTAAGGGTTATAGAGTTAGGGTTACATTAAGGGTTATAGGGTTACGGTTATAGGTTAAGGGTTATAGGGTTAGGGTTTGGTTAAGTGTTATAGGGTTAGGGTTATAGGGTTAGGGTTAGATTCAGGGTTATAGGGTTACGGTTATAGGGTTAGGGTTAGGTTGAGGGTTATAGGGTTAGAGTTATGGGGTTAGGGTTATAGGGTTAGGGTTAGGTTGAGGGTTATAGGGTTAGAGTTATGGGGTTAGGGTTATAGGGTTAGGGTTACATTAAGGGTTATAGGGTTAGGGTTATAGGTTAAGGGTTATAGGTTAAGGGTTATAGGGTTACGGTTATAGGGTTAGGTTAGATTAAGGGTTATAGGGTTTGGGTGAAGTGTGGGAGTGCTGCCTTATGGGGTTTGGGGGCACAGAGCTCCTTCCTGGGGCACCTGGCGCTGCCTGCTGGGGCCGCAGCTCTGCTCAGCCGTGTGAAAGAAGCAGGGGAAGGGCATCGCCAACCGCGTGGCTGCAGTCCAGCACTCGGCATTAAGAGCTGAGGGCACCGGGAGGCAAGCGTGGATTACATGGGAGCGACGGGATCAAGTGAGCAGCAGGCTGAGCGGGGGCTTGGGGAGGGGTTGCGTCCGTCCTCAACCCCCTGCCCCTTTCTGGAGCGATGCCTTGAGTGTCTGAAGCAGTGCAGAGCATCCCAGGGCGGGAGGCAGCTGATAAGAACCTCACCCAGGAGAGCCGTGCTGGTGCAGGTCAAACTGGCTGAGCGATGGGGAGCAGCCTGGCCTTTATGTCAGGGCTGGAATTGCAGGCTTTGAGGAGGGTCTGAGTCTTGCTGAGTGTGGGAATGGAGATTTATGCGAGCAGCGAGGGCCTGGGTGCAGGAAGGCCTGAGCCACGTCTTTGCCTTTCTCCTGCAGAGCTGCTCTGGGTCTCGAAGTCTGATTCAGCACAGCATTTCACGCGTGCAGCTTTTGGGAGTTCCTTGGAACTGGGCTGCTCCCAATCGATAGCAACTCCTACACAGTGAGTGCTCCTGCTGCAGCCTCCTTCTGCTGCCTGCCTCCATCGCCCCACGCGCCAGGGAAGGGAGAGCAGGGAGATTGCAGGGCTGCCATCAGAAGCAAAAGGTGAGAATTAGTGAACGTGAAATTGCAAGACGCTCCGTGGATTTAGTTCTGAGAGAGCTGTTTTCACAGCCTGGTTTAGCTGATAAGCTGCACGCTGGGTTTAACCCTCAGGGTGCTAAGAGATGCTCTCGATAATAAAACCCAAAGAAGGGGGAACAGCTTCTTTGCTGCACTGCTGCTGTCCTGCTTGGAAACCTCTTCCAGGTTTCCAAGGGAAGGGAAGGGAAGCAGAACTCATTGCAAGCCGGGGCTGAGCCCTCGCAGAGCTCAGTGCATCTCACACCCAACCCCTTGCCAAGCTCTGTGCTCATGCCTTGGTTTCCCCACCGTGCCCTTAGGACCCAG
>NW_026040156.1:0-29064 GCF_023343835.1 Lagopus muta
CCCATAGCATCCCCTGCCCCATAGCATCCCCTGTCCCATAGCACCCCCTGCCCCATAGCACCCCCTGCCCCATAGCATCCCCTGCCCCATAGCCTTCTCCTGCCCCATAGCATCCCCTGCCCCATAGCACCCCCAGCCCCATAGCATCCCCAGCCCCATAGCATCCCTGCCCCATAGCATCCTCTGCCCCATAGCCTCCTCCTGCCCCATACTTGGGTTCTACTTAATGGCTCCATCTATGGGGCACCCCCAAAACCAACCCTACCCCACAGCAGCCCCCAGCCCCATAGCACCACCCCTGCCCCATAGCACCCCCTGCCCCACAGCATCCCCAGCCCCATAGCACCCCCTGCCCCATAGCATCCCCAGCTCCATAGCAACCCCCTGCCCCATAGCACCCCGAGCCCCATAGCATCCCCAGCTCCATACCATCCCCAGCCCCATAGCATCCCCTGCCCCATAGCACCCCCTGCCCCATAGCACCCCCTGCCCCATAGCACCCCCCTGCCCCATAGCATCCACTGCCCCATAGCATCCCCTGCCCCGTACCTGGTTTCCACTCGATGGCCCCCAATACTATGGGGCACCCCATAAACCAACCCTGCCCCACAGCAGCCCCCAGCCCCCATAGCACCCCCCTGCCCCATAGCAACTGCAGCCCCCATAGCATCCCCTGCCCCATAGCATCCCCTGTCCCATAGCACCCCAGCCCCATAGCATCCCCAGCTCCATAGCACCCCCTGCCCCATAGCATCCCCTGCCCCATAGCACCCCAGCCCCATAGCATCCCCATCCCCATAGCATCCCCATCCCCATAGCATCCCCAGCCCCATAGCACCCCCTGCCACCATAGCATCCCCAACCCCCATAGCACCCCCTGCCCCACAGCATCCCCTGCCCCATAGCACCCCCTGCCCCATAGCATCCCCAGCCCCCATAGCACCCCCTGCCCCATAGCACGCCCTGCCCCATAGCATCCCCAGCCCCATAGCATCCCCTGCCCCGTACCTGGCTTCCACTCGATGGCCCCCATCTATGGGGCACCCCATAACCAACCCCTGCCCCACAGCAGCCCCCAGCCCCCATACCATCCCCAGCCCCATAGCACCCCCTGCCCCATAGCATCCCCTGCCCCATAGCACGCCCTGCCCCATAGCATCCCCTGCCCCATAGCCTCCTCCTGCCTCACAGCACCCCGTCCCCCACACCCCCCAGCCCCACAACATTCCCTGCCCCACAGCAGCCCCCAGCCCCACACCTGGGTCCCACTCCATGGCCCCATCTATGGGGCACCCCATAACCACCCCCAGCCCCACACCTGGGTTCCACTCGATGGCCCCATCGATGGGGCTGCACAGCTGGTATTTATCTGAGTAGCGCTCGATGTCTGCGGGACGATGGAGGACATCAGGGGGGGGATCCGGGTTGGATGGGGGTCAGAGGGGGGGGGAACGGACCCAGGAGGGGCTGCGGCTCTGCCCCATAGCACTGCGGCTCTGCCCCATTGCTCTGCAGCTCTGCCCCATTGCTCTGCGGCTCTGCCCCATAGCTCTGCGGCTCTGCCCCATAGCTCTGCAGCTCTGCCCCATAGAGGGGCTGCGGCTCTGCCCCATTGCTCTGCGGCTCTGCCCCATTGCTCTGCGGCTCTGCCCCATAGCTCTGCAGCTCTGCCCCATTGCTCTGCAGCTCTGCCCCATAGCTCTGCGGCTCTGCCCCATAGCTCTGCAGCTCTGCCCCATAGAGGGGCTGCGGCTCTGCCCCATAGCTCTGCGGCTCTGCCCCATAGAGGGGCTGCAGCTCTGCCCCATAGCTCTGCAGCTCTGCCCCATTGCTCTGCGGCTCTGGCCCATTGCTCTGCAGCTCTGCCCCATAGCTCTGCGGCTCTGCCCCATAGCTCTGCAGCTCTGCCCCATAGAGGGGCTGCAGCTCTGCCCCATAGCTCTGCGGCTCTGCCCCATAGAGGGGCTGCAGCTCTGCCCCATAGCTCTGCAGCTCTGCCCCATAGCTCTGCGGCTCTGCCCCATAGCTCTGCAGCTCTGCCCCATTGCTCTGCGGCTCTGCCCCATAGCTCTGCGGCTCTGCCCCATAGCTCTGCAGCTCTGCCCCATAGAGGGGCTGCGGCTCTGCCCCATTGCTCTGCGGCTCTGCCCCATTGCTCTGCGGCTCTGCCCCCATAGCTCTGCAGCTCTGCCCCATTGCTCTGCAGCTCTGCCCCATAGCTCTGCGGCTCTGCCCCATAGCTCTGCAGCTCTGCCCCATAGAGGGGCTGCGGCTTCTGCCCCATAGCTCTGCGGCTCTGCCCCATAGAGGGGCTGCAGCTCTGCCCCATAGCTCTGCAGCTCTGCCCCATTGCTCTGCGGCTCTGGCCCATTGCTCTGCAGCTCTGCCCCATAGCTCTGCGGCTCTGCCCCATAGCTCTGCAGCTCTGCCCCATAGAGGGGCTGCAGCTCTGCCCCATAGCTCTGCGGCTCTGCCCCATAGAGGGGCTGCAGCTCTGCCCCATAGCTCTGCAGCTCTGCCCCATAGCTCTGCGGCTCTGCCCCATTGCTCTGCAGCTCTGCCCCATTGCTCTGCGGCTCTGCCCCATAGCTCTGCGGCTCTGCCCCATAGAGGGGCTGCGGCTCTGCCCCATTGCTCTGCGGCTCTGCCCCATTGCTCTGCGGCTCTGCCCCATAGCTCTGCAGCTCTTGCCCCATTGCTCTGCAGCTCTGCCCCATAGCTCTGCGGCTCTGCCCCATAGCTCTGCAGCTCTGCCCCATAGAGGGGCTGCGGCTCTGCCCCATAGCTCTGCGGCTCTGCCCCATAGAGGGGCTGCAGCTCTGCCCCATAGCTCTGCAGCTCTGCCCATTGCTCTGCGGCTCTGGCCCATTGCTCTGCAGCTCTGCCCCATAGCTCTGCGGCTCTGCCCCATAGCTCTGCAGCTCTGCCCCATAGAGGGGCTGCAGCTCTGCCCCATAGCTCTGCGGCTCTGCCCCATAGAGGGGCTGCAGCTCTGCCCCATAGCTCTGCAGCTCTGCCCCATAGCTCTGCGGCTCTGCCCCATTGCTCTGCAGCTCTGCCCCATACCTCGGTGTGGGGCGCCGGGTCGGACGAAGTAGGGGAGCCCCTTCATGGCCCCGCGCAGCTCCTGCTTCAGGGCCAGCATGTATTCCAGCTCCTCGCCCCCCGGCAGCGGCACGGCGCGGCAATCCACGGCCTGGGGGTCGGAGGGGAATCAGAGGGCACAAATGGCCCCACTGCCCCATAGGGATCCCCCATACGTCACCCTGCCCCATAGAGATGCCCCATATGTCATCCTGCCCCATAGGGATCCCCCATACGTCACCCTGCCCCATAGGGATCCCCCATATGTCCCCCCCCCCCCTGCCCCATAGGAATCCCCCATATGTCCCCCCCTGCCCCATAGGGATCCCCCATATGTCCCCCCCTGCCCCATAGGGATGCCCCATATGTCAGGATCCCCCCATATGTCCCCTGCCCCATAGAGATGACCCATATGTCCTCCCTGCCCCATAGGAATCCCCCATATGTCCCCCCTGCCCCATAGAGATGCCCCATATGTCCCTCCCGCCCCATAGGGATCCCCCATACCGTCAGCCTGCCCCATAGGGATGACCCATACTTTCCTCCCACCTCCATAGGGATCCCCCATATGTCAGGATCCCCACATATGTCCCCCCCCACCCCATAGGAATCCCCCATATGTCCCCCCCCTGCCCCATAGAGATGCCCCATATCCCCCCTGCCCCATAGGGATCCCCCATACGTCACCCTGCCCCATAGGGATGCCCCATATGTCTCCCCTGCCCCATAGGAATCCCCCATATGTCCCCCCCTGCCCCATAGGGATCCCCCATATGTCCCTCCCGCCCCATAGGGATCCCCCCATATATCCCTCCTGCCCCATAGGGATGCCCATATGTCAGAATCCCCCCCATATGTCCCCCCCGACCCCATAGGGATCCCCCATACGTCACCCTGCCCCATAGGGATGACCCATATGTCCCCCCCTGCCCCATAGGAATCCCCCATATGTCCCCCTGCCCCATAGGAATCCCCCATATGTCCCTCCCGCCCCATAGGGATCCCCCATATGTCAGGATCCCCACATATGTCCTCCCTGCCCCATAGAGATGCCCCATATGTCCCCCTGCCCCATAGGGATGACCCATATGTCTCCCCTGCCCCATAGGGATGACCCATATGTCAGGATCCCCCCATATGTCTCCCTGCCCCATAGGAATCACCCATATGTCCCCCCTGCCCCATAGAGATGCCCCATATGTCCCCCTGCCCCCATAGGGAATCCCCCATACTTTCCTCCCACCCCATAGGGATCCCCCACATGTCAGGATCCCCCATATGTCCCCCCCTGCCCCATAGGCACACCTCATGTGCCTCCTCCACCCCATAGGGGCACCCCATACGTCCCCCCCCCACCCCATAGAAGCACCCCATACATCCCTCTGACTCTACAGAGATGCCCCCATTTAACCCTATAGAAATGACCCCATTTGTGGGGTCGAGGGGCCCCCATCGGGACCCCCCCCCCCCCCCCCCCAAAAAAACCAAACTCACCGGGAACAACGGCGAGGGCTGCAGGGTGGGGGGCGGCAGCGCGTCGCCCTTCCCGATGCCCACAGCCTCCGTGCTGAACGTCAGCGCCCCACGGCCCCGAGAGCGGCCACGGGACGCCATGGGGAGCGGGGGGGGGGGGGGGTCCTGGGGGGGGGGAGGAGGGTGAGAAGGGGGGGAGGATGTGGGGGATGGATGGGGGGGGATGGATGGGGAGCAAGGAGAAGGGATGGGGGGTGCATGGGGTAAAGAACGGGGGGGGGGGGGGGGATGAGGACACAGGGTGGCTCTATGGGGTGGGAACGCGGCTGTGGGGGGGCCAATGAGGCGTCCTTATGGGGGGGGGGGAGGGGCGCATGGGGTGCCTCTATGGGGTGGAGGAGGCACATAAGGTGTGCCTATGGGGCAGGGGGGACATATGGGGGATCCCTATGGGGTCAGGGGGGGCATATGGGGATCCCTATGGGGCAGGGGGGGACATATGGGGGATCCCTATGGGGTGGGGAGTAAAGTATGGGGGGCATCCCTGCAGAACTGGAGGACATCTCTATAGGGTTGGGGGGGGACGCTTGGGGCATCCCTATGGGGTGGGGAGGAAAGTATGGGGGATCCCTATGGGGTGGGGGGGGAGTGAGTATGGGGCATTCCTACAGAGTCAGAGGAACATATAGGGTGGTTCTATGGGATGGAGGGGGGGATGTATAGGGTGAGGGGGATGTATGGGGTGCCCCTATGGGGTGGAGGAGGCACATGAGGCTGCCTATGGGGTAGGGGGGACATATGGGGGATCCCTATGGGGGGGGGGGGAACACGTATGGGGGGCATCCCTGCAGAGTTGGAGGATATCTCTATAGGGTTGGGGGGGGGGACATGGGGCATCCCTATGGGGTGGGGGGGGGGGAGAACGTATGGGGCATTCCTACAGAGTCAGAGGGATGTATAGGGTGCTTCTATGGGGTGGGGTGGGGTGGGATGTATGGGGGTGCCCCTACGGGGGGAGGGGGGGACACCTGTACGGGGGAGAACGGGACACATGGGGCAGCTCTATGGGTTGGTGAACGAGGACAGAGGAGTCCTATGGGGTGGAGGGGGGGGGGGCATTTCGGAGCCCCTATGGGGTGGGGAGAGGAACCCTCCTAGGGGAGAGAGGAACACGTGGGGCCCCTGCATGCAATACGGCGGGGGGCAGCCCTACGGCTGGGGGGGGACGGGGGGACGGGGGGGAAACACCGCCATGGGACGCGGGGCTCCCCCAGCCCATTCCGGTACCTGCACCGCGCATGCGCCGCCCGACCACGTGGTTCCGGTAATCGCAGAGCGCATGCGCCACTCGATCACGTGTTTCCGGACAAATGCGCTGAGTCCGGAAGGAGCGGGGTGAGAGCTACCGCTCCGAGCTGATTGGTGGGAGGAGAAACCAATCAGAAGGCGGGGACAGGGGCCGGGGGGGGATGAATGGGGCGGAGCGGGGATGAATGGGGCGGGGCGAGGATGAATGGGGCGGAGCGGGGATGAATGGGGCGGGGCGGGGATGAATGGGGCGGGGCGAGGATGAATGGGGCGGGGCGAGGATGAATGGGGCGGGGGCCGGGATGAATGGGGCGGGGCCGGGATGAATGGGGCGGGGCGAGGATGAATGGGGCGGGGCGGGGATGAATGGGGCGGGGCCGGGATGAATGGGGCGGAGTGGGGATGAATGGGGCGGGGGTCAGGGGGGCGGTTGGCGCTGGAGGATTCGGAGCGCTGAGTGTGGAGATGAGGGTTGAAGGGGGGGCAGAGTAATAACGGCCCATTTCTCGTGCCATGCCCACATCGCTGCCCCCCAACCCCACCGCCCCATTGCCCCCACCCCTCTATACTGTGCCCCCCACCCCCACTGCCCCATTATCCCCCTATGCTGTGCCCCTCACCCCCACCGCTCCACGACCCCCAGCCCCGCTGTACTGCGCCCACCACCCCACCACCCTGCGACCCCCAACCCAGCTGTGCTGCGCCCCCCGTCCCTTCTGCCCCATTGCCTCCAGCCCCACCGCGCTGTGCCTCCCTCCCCCATCAACCCACGACCCCCAGACGCGCTTTGCTGCGCCTTCCATCCCCACCACGCCACATCCCCCAGCCCCATTGAGTTGTGCCCCCCCCACCCCTGCTGCCCCGTTGCTCCCAGCCCCACTCCGCTATGCCCCCCACCCCACGGCCCGCAGCCCCCCCACCATCGCCCCCCCCCACACACACACACGCACACAACGCGGGGCGCTGCGGGTTCGCTGCCGCTCCCCCCCGCCCGGTGATTCATCCCTCCCTCCCCCCGCCCGGAGCCGCCCAAAATAGCGACGTGGGGCGGGGGGGGGGGGGGGGGGAGCCCCGAATAACCTCTCCTGCCTCCCCCCCCCCCACCGGAGGCGGCGGCGAGCCGGGATGGCGGCCGCGGGCAAACTGAGCATCGCGGACCCCGACGCCGCGCTGGGGGGCACCGCGCTCCGGTTGTCACGGTAACGGAGGGATGGAGGGACTGGGGGGGGGGGGGAGGGGGGATGGGGTCAGGGGGGCTCCGGGAGCGGCTCCCAACTCCTCCCCGCCCCACAGCGGGGCTGCTGCCCCACGGCCCCACACCAACAGCCCCACACACGGCTGGGGGTTCGCCGGCACGCAGGGCTGTGAAATGGGGCGGGGGGGGGGGGGGGGGGGGGACGGGGCGGATTCGTTTCCACTCCCCATCCATTTCCCCACTCATTTCCCTATCGATTTCCCCATTCGTTTCCTCCATTCCCCATTTATTTCCCCGCTCACTTCCTCAATCCCCATCCATTTCCCCATTCCCCATCCATTTCCCCATCCATTCCTGCATCCGTTTCCCCCCCCCCCCCATTTCCCCTTTCATTTCCCCATCCGTTTCCTCCATCCATTTCCCCACTTGGCAACGGCGCTCCAGGGTTTTGCAGTCGCCATGGGAACCGTGCAGAGGGATGGGGGATATGGGGGTACGGGGGGGGAATTGGGAGTCGGGGGGGGAGTATGGGGAGATTTGGGGGTCGGGGGTATGTGGGAGTACGGGGGGATTTGGGGGGTGTGGAGATATGGGGGGATGCGTGGAAATATGGGGGAATTTGGGGGTACAGAGGGATGTGGGGGGTGGGGGGAATGTTGGGGGTACGGGGGGATTTGGGAGCATAGAGGGGGAGATGGGAGAGGGGGGGATATGGGGATACAGGGGGGATTTGGGGGGGGGGATGGCAGGGATTTGGGAGCATAGAGGGGGAGATGGGGGGGATGTGGGGGTCTGGGGGGGATGTGGAAGTCCGGGGGGATTTGGGGGGAATAGGGGAGATGTGGGATTTCTTGGGGATGTGAAGGAATGGGGGGGGTGGGGGGGGGGGGAATGTGGGTAGGATGAGTTGGGGTACGGGGGGGGGGGGGGGCTTTGGGGTCAGGATGACGGCTGGAGGATTGCAGAGGGGGTGACTGGAAGTTGGGGGGCAGAGAGGAGGGAAGAATTTGGGGGGGGGGGGAGGGGGTAGGAGAGGGGACAGGATGGGGGGGGGGGGGGGGACACGGGGGGGCTGCAGGTGGGGTTGGAGGGGCAGAGGGAATCCCGCCCGCTGCCACCGCGCTCAGCGCCTCCCCCCCCCGCGTCCCATTGGTGTCGCATCCATTGCGCGTCCCCTCCCTGCGTCCCACCGATGTCCGCCCCGCTCCCCTCCCCCAATGTCCCGTCGGTGCCACATCCCCCCACGTTCCATCGGTGCCACATCCATTCCGTGTCCCTTCTCCACATCCCACTGATGTCACATCCGTCCCACCTCCCCTCTGTGTCCCACTGACGCCCCCCCCCATCCCACTGATGCCAAACCATCTCTTCAACATCCCCTCCACGTTCCATCAGTTCCACATCCATTCTGTGTCCCTTCTTCACGTCCCATTGATGTCACATCTGTCTCACGTCCCCTCTGTGTCCCACTGACATCCTCTCCATGTCCCAATGATGCCACATTCATCCCATGTCCCCTCTGTGCCCCACTGCTGTCCCCCCCCCATCCCACTGATGCCAACCCCTCTCTTCAACGTCCCCTCCATGTTCCATCAGTTCCACATCCATTCCGTGTCCCTTCTCCACGCCCCATTGATGCCACATCCGTCCCACCTCCCCTGTGTCCCACTGATTTCCCCCCCCCCACTGATGCCAAACCCTCTCTTCAATGTCCCCTCCCCACATCCCACTGATGCCACATCCATCTCACGTCCCCTCTGTGCCCCACTGACGCCCTCCTCCATCCCACTGATGCCAACCCCTCTCTTCAAAGTCCCCTCCACGTTCCATCAGTGCCACATCCATTCCACATCCTCTCCACGCCCCATTGATGCCACATCCGTCCCACCTCCCCTCTGTGCCCCACTGACGCCCTCCCCCATCCCACTGATGCCAACCCCTCTCTTCAACATCCCCTCCACGCTCCATCAGTTCCACATCCATTCTGTGTCCCTTCTTCACGTCCCATTGATGTCACATCTGTCTCATGTCCCCTCTGTGTCCCACTGACATCCTCTCCGTGTCCCAATGATGCCACATTCATCCCATGTCCCCTCTGTGCCCCACTGCTGTCCCCCCCCCATCTCACTGATGCCAACCCCTCTCTTCAACGTCCCCTCCACGTTCCATCAGTGCCACATCCATTCCATGTCCCTTTTCCACGTCCCATTGACACCACATCCATCCCACGTCCTCTCCACACGCCATTGACGCCCCCCCCCCCCATCCCACTGATGCCAACCCCCCCCCTTGTCCCACTGCAGCGAATCCGTGACCCTCAGGACCCACCGTGCGTTCGCCCAACCCCGACATCGGCATCTCTGCGCTCTGTGAGCGGCGCCGTGCGCCCACCCCCACCCGTGGGTCAGCGCTGCTGTGGGTCAGCATTGCTGTGGGTCAGCGCTGCTGTGGGTCGGCGCTGCTGTGGGTTGGTGCTGCTGAGGCTGGTGGTTCCGAGGGTCGGTGGCGCTGAGGGTCGGTCGTGCCGTGGGTCGGCGCCGCTGCGGATTTGCGTGGCCGTGGGTCGGCGTAGCCGCGGGTCACCCCGCCGCCGTTCGGCCCATGGTTCCGGCGGAGGCCCCGGCGCTGCAGCGCGCGGTGACGGCGGGCCGATTGCGGCTGGCGCGGCTGCTGCTGGAGGGCGGCGCGTACATCAACGAGGGCGACGCGCGGGGCCGCACGGCGCTGATGGCCGCGTGTCGGACGCGCTACGCCGACCCCGCGGAGGGGACGCGGATGGTTCGGTACCTCCTGCGCCGCGGAGCCGACCCCAACATCGCCGACGCGGCCGGCATGACGGCGCTGATGCACGCCTGCGCCGAGCGAGCCGGGGCCGGCGTGGCCGCCGCGCTGCTGGAGCACGGAGCCGACCCCAGCGCCAGGGATTACGGCGGCGGCTCGGCGCTGCTCTACGCGGCGCGGCGCGGGGATCGGCAGACGCTGCAGGCGCTGCTGGACGCGTGCGAGGCGAGAGGACGCGAAGTCATCATCATCACCACCGCCACGTCGCCGTCGGGCACCAAAACCACCCGGCAGTACCTGCATGCGGCCCCGCCGTCCCCGGCGTCGTCGGCGTCGTCGTCTCCCGCCCCGTGCGCGTCGCCGTCGGAAGTGGAGCTGCGCGCCGTCGCCGCGTCGCCCGCCGGCGGCGAAACGGAACGCGAGGAGCGCGTCTTCCGCTTCCCGCCCGCCGTCGCTCCGCCGTCGACGGGTGACGCCGCCGCCGCCGCCCCGCCGCCCCGAGCCCGACGGCGGCCGCTGCAGCGCCTCAACTCGGAGCCGGGGGGGCTGCGGGCGGCGGGGAGCCCCGCGGAGGGGCTGCCGGATGGGGCTGGAGGGGCTGCGGCTGAGCGCGCGCCCGCGGCGGCACAGCGCGGAGGGCCGCGACGCCGACGGGACGGGAGCCCCCCCCGGCGACCCCCGGGTGCCCCCGCCGTCCCCGTCGCCGCCGTCGCTCCGCGGGCCCCGACGTGCGGCCGCCGCGCCGCCCCCTCCCGAATCGCCCCCCGCTCCGCGCCGCCGCGTTCCCGGCTTGCTGCTGCGCCGCGGGTCGGGGCCGCTGCTCCTGGAGCCCCCCGGGTCGGGCAGAGCCCCCCCTCCGCCCCCGTTGCTGCCCCCTCTGCTCGGCCTCCCCCCTCCGGGACCCCCGTCGCCCAAAGGCCGCCGTCAGCTGCTGCGCCGGCACTCGGTGCAGACCGAACAGATGTGGCACGGCGCCGACGGCGGGGGGAGACCGTGAGGGACCCCACGGGGACCCCAACCAAAGCGCACAGAGGAGCCCTCGAGGACTGAGCGGGGATCCACCGGGACCCAACAGTTACTCCGTGGGGAGCCCACGATGCCCCGCCGTGACTCAGCAGAGAACCGACGGGGAGCCGCAGTGCTGCCATCATCGTCCTACAGCGACCCCACGGGGACCCCAAAATGACCCCACGGAGTCCCCGCAGTGACCCCACAATATCCCTACGGGGACCCCACAGCTGACCCCAAAATGACCCCACGGCGATCCCACGGCTGAATCGAGCCCCGTTTGGGGGTCACGGTGCGACCCGCAGCGCCCCCTGGCGGTACGGCGGTACGGCGGCGCGAGGCAGTGGGGGGGGGGGCGGCAAACGCGGGGGTCCGGCGGTCACACGGGAAAGGAGGGGGGGGGAAACGGGGCGGTGTTACGGGAATAAAGGAGGGACAGCGAGGATGTGGGGCGTCACCTCGGGGGCCGCATTTGGGGGTGGCACATCTAGGGGGTGGCACCCATGGGTCCTGTCACCTTGGGGGGGGGGGGGGGGGTCGCGTGTGGGTGCTGCCACCTCCGGCTGATGTCACATTGATGTCACATTGATGCGCCGTCGTCCCTGGGCGCTGTCACCTCTGCGTGCCACTCACACGGTGTAGGAGGGGGGGGGAAAAGGGGCGGAAGTGGGGAGGGGGGGGGGGTGGCAGAGGGGCTGCGTGCCCCCCAACCCTCCCCAGCACCACCCCCATCTCTATAGGGGCGCAGTGGTGTCTGAGGGCATCCCAAGGGGGACCCCATTCCTATGGGGCAGAGGGGCACGGCGTGGGGCTGCAGCGGGGCCGTGCAGCAGGGCATGCAGTGGGGCTGGTGGTGAGGCCCTGCAGTGAGGCTGCGCTCTGCAGGCAGTGTCTGCAGTGAGAGCTGCGGGAGCATCGCAGAGCGGTACTGCAGCGCGGCCGGGGGGGGGGGGGGGGGGATGCTGTGGGGAGCTGCTATGGGGCTGATAATGGGGCACTGATAATGGGGCTGGGGGGCTGCTATGGGCACTGCTATGGGGCATTGCTATGGGGCACTGCCATGGGGCACTGCCATGGGGCACCGCTATGGGGCACTGCCATGGGGCACCGCTATGGGGCACTGCCGTGGGGCACCGCTATGTGGCACTGCCATGGGGCACTGCCATGGGGCACTGCTATGGGGCACTGCCATGGGGCATCGCTATGGGGCACTGCCATGGGGCACTGCCATGGGGCACCGCTATGGGGCACTGCTATGGGGCACTGCCATGGGGAGCAGTGCCATGGGGCATCACTATGGGGCACTGCCATGGGGCACTGCTATGGGGCACCGCTATGGGGCACTGCTATGGGGCACTGCTATGGGGCACTGCTATGGGGCACTGCCATGGGGCACTGCCATGGGGCTCATTGCCGTGGGGCACCACTATGGGGCACTGCTATGGGGGGCACTGCCATAGGACACTGCTGGGGCTGGAGGGGCTGCTATGGGGCACTGCTATGGGGCATTATTATAGGGCACTTCTACAGGGGACACTGCTGGGGGCATTGCCATGGAGCACAGTTATGGGGCACTGCTATGGGGCAGTGGTGGGGCTGGAAGGGCTACTGTGGGGCACTGCTATGGGGCACTGCTATGGGGTATTATTATAGGGCAATACCATAGGGGATACTGCTAGGGGCACTGCCATGGGGCGCTGTTATGGGGCACTGCTGTGGGGCACTGCTATGGGGCCCTGCTGGGGCTGGAGGGGCTACTATGGGGCACTGCTATGGGGCACTGCTGTGGGGCACTGCTATGGGGCACTGCCACAGGGCGTTGCTATGGGGCACTGCTATGGGGCACTGCTATGGGGCACTGCTGGGGCTGCTGTTGGGTACTACCATAGGGGACACTGCTGGGGCTGAGGGCATTGCTATGGGGCACTGCTATGGGGCACTGCCACAGGGCGTTGCTGTGGGGCACTGCTGGGGTTGGGGGCACTGCCATGAGGCACTGCTATGGGGCACTGCCGGGGCTGCCGTGGGGCATTGCTGTGGGGCATTGCTATGGGGCTCTGCCGTAGGGACACTTTTGGGGCTGGGGGCGCTGCTGTGGGGCACTGCTGATAAGGGGCCACTGCCATCGTGCACTGCTATGGGGCACTGCTGGGGCTGGGGGGGGGGTGGGGGTAAGGGGGGGACAGACCCCCATGGGGGGGGGGGGAGGGGGCATTACTGGGAAGGGGGGGCACTGTGGTGGGTGCCATCGCCATGGGGTGGGGATGGGGCGCATCGTTTCTATGTGACACGAGGAGGGGACCCTGCTGTGATGAGAGGGGATGACCTGCAGGGACAGCAGGAGGAGGAGGAGGAGGAGGAGGAGGAAGGACTCACAGCACAGCCATGGTGGTGGGATGGGGCCCAGGGCAGTGGGAAGGTTGAGCTGCCTGTCCTCGGTGTGGGTCCTGGGGGTCCCAACATGGTGTGATGGTCCTGAAGGTCCCAGTGCGGCAGTGAAGGTGGCCCTGGGGGTCCCAACCTGGTGGTCCCCACAGTCCCCACTGTCCCAGCGTTGTGGTCCCTGCAGCCCCAGCACAGTGGTGATGTGCTGACCCCAAAGCTCGTGGAGAAGGTGGTCCCGAGGGTCCCAACCTGCGCTGGTGGCCCCAAGATCCCAACGCAGTGGTGAGGAGGGGGTCCTGAGGGTCCCAACCTGGTGGTCCCCACGGTCACAGTGCAGCAGTCCCAGTGTGGCAGTGAGGAGGTGGTCCTGGGGGGTCCCAACCTGCTCTGATGGCCCCAAAGACCCCAACGCAGTGGTGAGGAGGGGGTCCTGAGGGTCCCAACCTGGTGGTCCCCACGGTCACAGTGCAGCAGTCCCAGTGCGGCAGTGAAGGTGGTCCTGGGGGTCCCAACCTGCTCTGGTGGCCCCAAAGATCCCAACTTGGCAGTGAAGGTGGCCCTGGGGGTCCCAACCCGGTGGTCCCCACAGTCCCCACTGTCCCAGCATGGTGGTCCCTGCAGCCCCAGTGCAGTGGTGGTGTGCTGACCCCAAAGCTCGTGGAGAAGGTGGTCCCGAGGGTCCCACCCTGCGCTGGTGGCCCCCAAGATCCCAACGCAGTGGTGAGGAGGTGGCCCTGAGGGTCCCAACCCGGTGTGATCTCCCCAAAGGTCCCAACGCAGCAGTGAAGTTGGTCCTGAGGGTCCCAACCTGCTCTGATGGCCCCAAAGACCCCAACGCAGCATTGAAGGCGGTCCCGAGGTCCCAGCCCGGCGGTCCCCCCGCTCCCCACGCTCCCCCCGGCCCCGGCGCGGCGCTGTCCCTGCTCTCCCGGCGCTCCCCCGTGCGGCGCTTGCGATGCCGCAGCCCACCGCGCTCCACCAGCAGCAGCGCAGCGGGCAGCCGGGCTGAGACCCGACGGCGCTCGGCTCCCCCCCACCCCCCCCCTTAGAAGATGCCCCACGGCACGAGCGCAGCCGGGGCCGCCCCCCACCATGAACGGCAGCTCCGAGGAGCCCGGCTCCCCGCTGCCCACCTTCAGCGCGGCCGCCAAGGTGCGAGTGGCCGTCACCTGCCTGCTCTTCCTCTCGTCCTCCTGCTGCAACGGCGCCGTGCTGTGCGCCGTGCTGCGGGCCAAGCGGCGGCCGCCCCGCGTGCGGGTGCTGATGGCGCATCTGGCGGCGGCCGACCTGCTGGTGACGGTGGTGGTGATGCCGCTGGACGCCGCGTGGAACGTGACGGTGCAGTGGTACGGAGGCGAGGCGGCGTGCAGGGCTCTCATGTTCCTCAAGCTGGCCGCCATGTACGCGTCGGCCTTCGTCACCGTGGTCATCGCCTTGGATCGGCACGACGCCATCGTTTGCCCGCTGGGAGCGCGCGGCGCCGCCAGGAGGAGTAGAGCCATGCTTGGGGCCGCGTGGGGGATGAGCGCCGTGCTGGCGCTGCCGCAGGTGGGTGGCGGTGGGGGGGGGTGATGGTGGTGGTGGTGGAGGATGGTGGTGATGATGATGGTGGTGGTGGAAGATGATGGCAGTTGAGGGTGGTGGTGGTGGTGAAGGATGGTGGTGGTTGAGGATAACGATGGTGGTGGTGGTGGATGAAGGTGGAGGATGATGGTGGTGGTGGTGGAGGGTGGTGGCAGTGGATAATGATGGTGGTGGTGGTGGATGAAGGGGGTGGTGGTGGTGGTGGCAGGGGAGGATGATGATGGTAGTGGTGGTGGTGGAGGATGATGGCAGATGTGGGTGGTGGAGGTGGTGATGGAGAATGATGGTGGTGGTTGAGGGTGGTGGTGGTGGATAACGATGGTGGTGGTGGATGAAAGGGGGTGGTGGTGGTGAAGGATGGTGGTGGTGGTGGAGGGTGATGGTGGAGCCGGAGGATAACGGTGGTGGTGGTGGTGGTGGAGGGTGATGGAGGTGGTGGTGGTGATGATGATGGTGGTGAATGATGGTGGTGGTGGTGGTGGAGGGTGATGGTGGCACTGGAGGATAACAGTGGTGGTGGTGGTGGCAGGGGAGGATGATGGTGGTGGTGGTGGAGGAGGATGATGGCAGTTGAGGGTGGTGGGGATGGAGAACGATGGTGGTGGTGGTGATGGTGGCAAGGGAGGATGATGGTGGTGGTGGTGGAGGGTGATGGAGGTGGTGGTGGTCATGGTGGTGAATGATGGTGGTGGCAGTGGAGGAGGGTGATGGTGGCTCTGGAGAATAACGGTGGTGGTGGTGGAAGATGATGGCAGTTGAGGGCGGTGGTGGTGGAGAATGAGGGTGGAGGTGGATGAAGGGGGTGGTGGTGGTGAAGGATGGTGGTGGTGGAGGATGATGGCAGTTGAGGGTGGTGGGGATGGAGAACGATGGTGGTGGTGGTGGAAGGTGATGGTGGCATTGGAGGATAACAGTGGTGGTGATGATGGCAGGGGAGGATGATGGTGGTGATGATGATGGTGGTGGTGGTGGAGGGTGATGGTGGAGCCGGAGGATAACGGTGGTGGTGATGTGGAGGAGGATGATGGTGGTGGTGATGAAGGGGGAGATGATGGTGGTGGTGGTAGTGGAAGGTGATGGTGGCACTGGAGGATAACAGTGGTGGTGGTGGTGGTGATGGAGGGTGATGATGGTGGTGGTGGTGGAAGATGATGGCAGTTGAGGGCGGTGGTGGTGGAGAATGAGGGTGGTGGATGAAGGGGGTGATGGTGGTGAAGGATGTTGGTGGTGGTGGTGGAGGATGATGGCAGTTGAGGGTGGTGGAGGTGGTGATGGAGAATGATGGTGGTGGTGGTGGATGAAGGTGGAGGATGATGGTGGTGATGGTGGTGGAGGGTGATGGTGGAGCTGGAGGATAATGGTGGTGGTGGTGGTGGTGGCAAGGGAGGATGATGGTGGTGGGGGTGGAGGATGATGGCAGTTGAGGGTGGTGGGGATGGAGAACGATGGTGGTGGTTGAGGGTGGTGGCAGTGGATAATGATGGTGGTGGTGGTGGTGGAGGGTGATGGTGGTGCTAGAGGATAACAGTGGTGGTGGTGGTGGCAGGGGAGGATGATGATGGTAGTGGTGGTGGTGGAGGGTGATGGCAGATGTGGGTGGTGGAGGTGGTGATGGAGAATGATGGTGGTGGTTGAGGGTGGTGGTGGTGGTGGGATGAAGGTGGAGGATGATGGTGGTGGCGTTGGTGATGTTGCTGGAGGATGATTGTGATGGTGTTGGTGGTGGTGAAGGATGATGGTAGTGGGTGATGGTGGTGGTGGGGGTGATGGTGGTGCCGGAGGATAACAGTGGTGGTGGTGGAGGATGATGGCAGTCGAGGGTGGTGGAGGTGGTGATGGAGAATGATGGTGGTGGTTGAGGGTGGTGGTGGTGGATAACGGTGGTGGTGGTGGTGGATGAAGGTGGAGGATGATGGTGGTGGTGGTGGTGGAGGATGATGGCAGTTGAGGGCGGTGGGGATGGAGAACGATGGTGGTGGTGGATGAAGGTGGAGGGTGATGGTGGTGCCGGAGGGTAACAGTGGTGGTGGTGGTGGCAGGGGACGATGGTGGCGGTGGTGATGATGGTGATGGTGGCGATGATGGTGGTGATGATGGTGATGATGGTGGTGATGGTGGTGATGATGGTGGTGGTGATGATGATGGTGGTGGTGGTGATGATGGTGATGATGATGATGATGATGGTGGTGATGGTGGTGATGGTGATGATGATGATGATGGTGGTGATGGTGGTGATGATGATGGTGGTGATGATGATGGTGGTGGTGATGATGGTGGTGATGGTGGTGATGGTGATGATGGTGATGATGATGGTGATGATGGTGATGATGGTGGTGATGGTGGTGATGGTGATGATGGTGATGATGATGGTGATGATGGTGATGATGGTGGTGATGGTGGTGATGGTGATGATGATGATGATGATGGTGGTGATGGTGGTGATGGTGATGATGATGATGATGATGGTGGTGATGGTGGTGATGGTGGTGATGGTGATGATGATGATGATGATGGTGGTGATGGTGGTGATGGTGATGATGGTGATGATGGTGATGATGGTGGTGGTGGTGATGATGGTGATGATGATGGTGATGATGGTGGTGATGGTGGTGATGGTGATGGTGGTGATGATGATGATGATGATGATGATGGTGGTGATGGTGATGATGGTGGTGATGATGGTGATGATGATGATGATGATGGTGATGGTGGTGATGATGGTGGTGGTGATGATGGTGGTGATGATGGTGGTGATGATGGTGGTGGTGATGATGGTGGTGATGATGGTGGTGATGATGGTGGTGATGATGGTGATGGTGACAGTGAGAGGAGGAGGAGGAGCTGTGGGAAGCACAGCGATGTGATGGGAGGACGACGACAGCAGTGGTGACAACAGCGCTGGTGAAACTGAGGATGGTGGCGGTGGGGCTGCTGGAAGGGGGAGGGAGGATGGCAGCATTGAAGAAGGACGGTGGGTGGCAGCTGACCCCCCCCCCCCCTCCCACCCCCCAGGCCTTCGTGTTCCGCACAGTGAGCCGCTCGCAGCCGCGCCGCTTTGTGCAATGCGCCACGGTGGGCAGCTTTGGGGCGCGCTGGCAGGAGACGCTGTACAACATGTTCACCTTCGCCTGCCTCTTCCTGCTGCCGCTGCTCGTCATGCTGCTGTGCTACGGCCGCATCCTGGCCGCCATCTCGGGCACCATGAAGGCGGCACAAGGTCGGTGCCCCCCGCGCCCCCTCCCCAAATTCATCCTCGCCCCCTTTCCCACCCATTTCTCCCCCCCGTTTCCCCCCAGCGCCCTCGCAGGCCGTGCAGCTGCGCCGCTCCCACGATCGCATCCCGCGGGCGCGCATGCGGACGCTCAAGATGTCGGTGGTGGTGGTGCTGACCTTCGTGGGCTGCTGGACGCCCTACTACCTGCTGGGCCTCTGGTATTGGTTCTCCCCGGAGATGCTGACCCACGGCAGGGTGCCGCCGGCTCTCAGCCACATCCTCTTCCTCTTCGGCCTCTTCAACACCTGCCTGGACCCGCTGGTTTACGGGTTCTTCACGGTGCATTTCTGCGGCCGCCGGCGGCATCGGGACGCGACATCGGTGCTCCCCGGCTCCATCCGTGCCTCCGCCGCCCGCAGAGCCCCCAGCAGCTCCGGAAAGGACGAGGTGGGGGAGATGGAGGGGGGGAACCCGGCAGGGCAGAGCCCCAAAGGGCTCCATGGCAGCGCATGGGGAGGAGCGGCCGATGCCAAAGGAGTGAGGATAGGAGCCGGAGCTCAGCTCGGTTTTAATGAAGAGCAAACAAGAGAACGAGGGGACCGAGAATAAAAGTTACTGGCGAGGCTGTGAGTGAAGAAAGGTCCATAATGCGGCGCTGGGCAGACAGGACGTCTGTGGGCACACGGAGCTCAGCCCCCCCAAGGAGTGCAGCTGAACCACCATCGCCCTCCAGCTGCACCAAGTAAACGACTGAGAAATGGGTCAAAACGCGGGCCGTTTGCAGAGCCCAGAGAAGCAGAACTCAGCCCCAACCAACCCCCCCCCTTCCATCCCCCCCCCATGGGAGCACTGAACCGTTCTGCTCCAACAGCTGCTCCCCAAACGCCCAATGCTCCCAGCACCCCCCCAACCCCCCCAGTTTCCCCCAGGTTGAACTGCTGACACGTGGCCTCCATCACCGGCGCCTCCTGTCTGGACTCCTGCTGCGCCGGCGGCCGCCCCTGGATGGGATGGGATGAGATTTGGGTTTAGGGCGTTTTGGACCCATTAATGCAGGGTTCTTTTCTTTAGGGGGGAACTTTAAGGGCTTTAGGGCTTTCTGCCCCAGCTCACAGCGGGGCACAGACCCCCTCGCCCTCCCCCCTCCATCATTTTCCCCTCTATTCAGCACTGGTGAGGCCGCACCTCGAGTGCTGTGTTCAGTTTTGGGCCCCTCACTGCATTGAGGCCCTGGAACGTGTTCAAAGAAGGGCAATGAAATGGTGAGGGGTCTGGAACACAGGGATGGTGAGGAGAGGCTGAAGGAGCTGGGAATGTTCAGCATGGAGAAGAGGAGCTCAGGGGGGACCTCATTGCTCTCTATGACTGCATGAAGGGAGGCTGCAGGGAGCTGGGGGTCGGCCTCTGCTCTCGTGTCATCAGTGATAGGAGCAGAGGGAACGGCTTCAAGCTACGGCAGGGGAGATTCAGGCTGGACATGAGGAAGAATTGCTGGTCAGAAAGGTGGGCAGCACTGCAATGGATGCCCAGGGAGGTGGGGGAGGCACCGAGCCTGGGGGTGTTGAAGGAAAGGCTGGATGTGGTGTTGAGGGACATGGTTTGGTAGGAGCTATTGGGAATGGGGGAACGGTTGGACTGGAGGAGCTTGGAGGTCTTTTCCAACCTTGGGGATTCGATGATTCAATGCTTCTATGATTCAATGATTCTATCATTACCTCCTCTTCCCTTTCGGGGGCCCTCTGACAAAGCACCAATCCACGCTGACCGGCTGCCCCATCAGCTCCTGCCCGTTCAGCCCCTCCATGGCAGCCTGCGCCTCTTTGTACGTCTCGTACTCCACCAGCGTGTAGCCCTGCAGGCGGGACGTGGAAGCGTCACATCCCAGATGCTTCTCTTCTTTTGTTTCTTTGGGGGGGTGGGGGATCCCCCTGTGAGCCCCCCTCCCTCCCCACGAGCCCCTCCCCCACCTTCAGGTACCCCGTCCGTCTGTCCAGGTTCAGGTGGATGTTTTTGATCTCGCCGTATTCAGCGAATTTGTCGTGGATGTCCTCCTCCGTCGCCTCCTCGTGAACGCCGGTGACAAAAAGGATCCAACCCTCCACCGCTGCGGCGCCAGAAGGGGGGAGCGTGTGGCAAATGTGGGACCCCAAAACAACGGCCCACGGGGGGGGGGATGGGAGGGGGTAGAGAGCAGCAGCAGCACCGGTGTCGCACAGCACAGAGGGGGGACGGGGGGCTGTGTCCCATCTGCAGCCCCACACGGGGCCAACTGCCCCCCATGCCCCTCTCCCACCCCACTTCCCAGCCCCACACACCATCACAGCACCACTGTGCCCCCCTCCCACCTCGTATGTCATTGTAGTACCACTAAACCCCTCCCCTGCCCCACAGCCCAGCCCCACACACTGTTGTTGTATTGCTGTGCTGCTCCCCTGCCCCATACCACATCCCCACAGACTGTTGTGGAACTACTGTCCCCCTCTCTTGCCCCACATCCCAGCCCTACACACTGTTCCTGTGCCGCTGTGCCCCCTTCCTGCCCCATACCTCAGCCCCACACATCATCGTGGTACCCCTATGCCCTTTTCCTGCCCCACACGGCAGCTCCACGCACCTCCACAATAACGCTGTGCCCCTCTCCCACTCCATATCCCAGCCCCACATTCCATCACACTGCCCCACACCGTAATGCCTCTCACCCCACTCTAGCACCCCACGTCCCAGCCCCACACCCCATGGCGTTGCCCCACACCCCCCGCGGTACTCACACCTCTGTGGTCCCGGCTCATCGCCGTCCTGCTCCACGCTGTCGTAATCCTCCCGCACGCGCGCTCGCGATCCTTCCTCTGCAGACAGCGGCGGCGTCCCCTCAGCACGGGGCGGCCCACAGCCATTCGGCCCCGCACAGCCCCACAGAACCCCACACAGCCCCACAGAACCCCGCACAGCCCTGCACGGCCCCGCAGAACCCCGCAAAGCCCCGCAGAACCCCGCATAGCAACACACGGCCCCACGCAGCCCCACAGAACCCTACACGGCCCCGCACAGCCCCGCACAGACTCGCAGAGGTCCGCAGAGCCCCACAGAGCCCCGCACGGCCCCGAGGACGCGTGAGGCCGTTCACGGAGGTTCACGGAGCTTCACGGAGCGCCGCCCTCACCCGAGCCGAAGCCGCGGCCTTTCCGCTTCTTGGCCTTCTCCTTCAGCTTATGGATGCTCTCTGCGGATACACGGCCGGTCAGGGCCCGGCAGCCCGAGCGGGGGGTTCCGGGGAACGGGAGCAGAGCCGCACCGCCCGCCCGCCCGCCGGGCCTCGGCCGCCCTCACCGTCGCCATCCTCGTCCATGGCGAAGTCTTCGCCGCTCGGCTCGTGCAGATCCAGTACGTCCGCCATCTTGCCGCGCTCTCCCCAACCGCCTTGCAGGGCACGACGGGAAGCGCGCCGGAAGCGGGGTGATGTCACGAGCCGGAAATGCGTCAGCATCAAGCGCACGGGCCGCGGGTTGCCGCCATCTTGGGGAGGACAGAGGGGGAGGGATAGGGGCGGCAGCGCGCGCGGCGCCACGTTGGGACCCATAGAGACCCATTGGGACCCATAGAGACACATTGGGACCCATAGAGACACAGAATGACACAGAATCGCAGGGCTTGGAAGGGAGCTGCAGAGCTCATGCAGTCCAACCCCCTGCCCAAGCCGTTCCTACAGCAGGGCGCACAGCTCGGCATCCAGGCAGGTCTGGAACATCTGCAGAGCAGGAGACTCCAGCACCTCCATGGGCAGCCTGCTGCAGTGAGCAGTGGGACCCATAGAGACACGTTGGGGCCCATAGAGACACATTGGGGCCCATAGAGACATGTTGGGGCCCATAGAGACACGTTGGGACCCATTGGAACCCATAGAGACACATTGGGACCCATAGAGACACATTGGGGCCCATAGAGACATGTTGGGGCCCATAGAGACACATTGGGACCCATTGGAACCCATAGAGACACATTGGGACCCATAGAGACACATTGGGACCCATTGGAACCCATAGAGACACATTGGGACCCATAGAGACACATTGGGGCCCATAGAGACATGTTGGGACCCATAGAGACCCACTGGGACCCATTGGGACCCATAGAGACACGTTGAGACCCATAGAGACACATTGGGACCCATAGAGACACATTGAGACCCATTGGGACCCATAGAGACACATTGGGATGCATAGAGACACATTGGGACCCATAGGGACACATTGGGACCCATTGGGACCCATAGGGACACATTGGGACCTGTTGGGACCCATAGGGACACATTGGGACCCATTGGGACCCATAGAGACCCATTGGGACCCATAGAGACACACTGGGACCCATAGAGACACGCTGGGACCCATTGGGACCCACAGAGACATGTTGAGACCCATAGAGACCCACTGGGACCCACAGACTCCCCCCCCCTCCCTGGTGCCCCGTTCCAGCTCCATTTTATCTCGCCGCCTCGCGCTGCAGGGTTTTGTGATTCCCGGCTCTCCGTTCCACATCATGGGGGCCCTGGGATTTCATCCATCGCTGCTGAAGCCCTGGCCGGCCCAGAAGAAGAAGCGCTGCATCCCCGGTGGGGGCGGTTCAACTCCTGCCTCTTTTCCTGCTCTCCTGCTGCTCTTTTCCTCCGCTCTCGGCTGTGGGCGCTGCTCGGCTCCCCGCTGCTCAACTGCGCATCTCAGCTCAGGTTGCGGTGAGGCCAATCCACCTTTCGGACACTTTCCCTCTCATTATATTCCATTGATCAGCTTCCATTCTGATCGTATTGTATCACAGTGCGTTCTCTTGCATTCCGACAATATACTTCGCAAATGAGTCTCTTCCTCCTCAGATCGTTGCCGCTGTTTTTAATCATTTTGGGGTCCCCGTTTCCTTTTTTTCCCGGATCCGCGGATCCCTCCGCCACGGAACCGGGCCCAACCAGCCCTTAAACCGCCGCAAATCATCCACGGCTGCGCACGGTGGCTCCATCGCGGTGTCCATCGCCGTCCTTCGCTGCGCTCGGCCACAGCCGCCCCCCTCAGCCGCGGTCCCGCATCCTGGCGCACGGTTCGCCCCCCCGCGGCCGCGCCAACCTCCCCAACGTCCCTCCGTGGCTGCGCGGAGCCGCGCCCGGCCGCCTCCCATCGCTCTGCGCCCCCTCTGCAAACTCGCTCCGCACCCGCAGCCCCGCTCACGCTCGCTCTCCCTCGCGCATCGCGGCACGATCACGCAGCGCTGCCCCCTCACGCTGACTTTTGCACGCTCACCCCTTTACACACTCGCCCTTTTGCACGCTCACCCTTTTGCACGCTCAGTTTTGCACGCTCACCCTTTTACACGCTCACCCTTTTACACGCTCACAGTTTTGCACGCTCACAGTTTTGCACGCTCACCCTTTTGCACGCTCACAGTTTTGCACGGTCGCCCTTTTACACGCTCGCCCTTTTGCACGCTCGCCCTTTTGCACACTCACAGTTTTGCACGCTCGCCCTTTTGCACGCTCACCCTTTTGCACGCTCACCCTTTTACACGCTCACCCTTTTGCACGCTCACAGCCCTCCCCTCCTGCTCGCACCGACAGCCGCGCGCGCCGCTCCCAGGTGTTTTATTTACAGCCGAGCAGCGCGGATCCGAAACGGCGATGGGGGTTTGGGGGTTTGGGAGGGGGGGGGAAGGGGGGCGCTGGGGAACGACCCCCCGCCCTGTAAGCTGTGCGCCTACGCAGTCCTATACACCTATGTACAGCAGCGCTATCTACAGCACGGCCCCCCCGCCATGGGGGGAAACAACGGCGGTGCCCCACGGGAAGCTGCGTTCCAAGTCGGGACCCCGCGCTGTGAGCAGGGGGGTGGCAGTGGGGGGGGGGGGGGGGGAGGGCGACCCGTGGGGTCCCCGTGTCCCCAGCGTGGCAGCAGCACGGGTGGCATTTGGGGACGGGGCTCGGCGCACGTCCCCAGTTCTGTGGTGTACAGAGGTGGCGTTTGGGGACGGGGCTCAGTCCCGGGTCGTGGCACACGTCCCCAGCCTTGTCCCACGCAGCGGGGGTGGCACACGGGGACAGAAGCCCATCCTGGTGGCACAGCGCATGTCCCCAAACCTGCACCAAGCGGCACAGGTGGCATCTGGGGACAGAGCCCTGGTGGCACAGCGTGTATCACCAGCCTGATGCCAAGCAGAGAGTGGCACCGAGGGACAGGACCCCATCCTGGTGGCACAGAGCGTGTCCCCAACCCTGTTCCAAGCAGCAGAGGTGGCATCTGGGGACAGGAACCCAGCAAAGTGCACATCCCCAACCTCACACCAGCAGCACGGGTGGCGTTTGGGGACAAAACCCCATCCTGATGTCACGGCACACGTCCTCAGCCCTGCACCGAGCAGCAGGGGTGGCATCTGGGGACAGAGTCCCAGCGGCACAGCATGCGCCCCAGATGCAGCGCATTTGGGGACAGGACCCCTCCTGGTGGCACGGCGCACGTCCCCAGTCCTGCGCCATGCAGCAGAGGTGGCACTTTGGGGACAGAGTCCAGCTGCACGGCGCACGTCCCCAGCATCGTCCCAAGCAGCAGAGGTGGCATTTGGAGACAAGAGTCCATTCTTGGGGCACGGCTCGGCCCCCAGCTCGGTGCCGGCAGCGAGGGCGCTGTGTGGGGACCCAGAGGCGCTACCAGCACCCAGGGCGGCGTTTGGGGACGGAGCCCCATCCTGGCGGCACGGCGCATGTCCCCAACCTCGTGCCAGCACCAGGTGACACACGGGCTCAGAGCGCACAGCACACGTCCCAGACGCGGCGCCTTTGGGGACAGAACTGCCGTCCCCACGACACAGCGCGCGTCCCCAACCTCACGCCGGCACCAAGGGGTGACGATGGGGCACGGGACGCGGCGGCACCACGCCGGGGTGGCAGGGAGGGGACGGCGGCGTGTCGATGTCCCCCCCCCTCGGCCCCGTGTCCCCGCTCACACCAGGTGCCCGCGCCCGTTGATGTAGATGCCGTTGGTGCTGGGCCGTGCCTGCAGCATGCCGTTCTCCTGCACAAAGTGCGTCATTGCCTGCTTGATGGGGTTGTCCCCACCGTCCTCCTCCTCCTCCTTCACCTCTTTGCCCTCCAGGGACGGGGACAGCAGTGGGGACACGGGGACTTCGGTCTGCGTCTCGATCTCCCGCACCGTGGACAGGGTGGAGTAACTGCGGCCCTCGGCCTCTTCACTCTGCAGAGACGCGTGGCCACCTCGCGTCACCAACGTCACCCTAACACCAACCCCCACTGCCAGCCCCACAGGTGCCCCGACCCCCACCCCCATGGGCACCCCGACCCCCGTCCATATGGGCACCTCAACCCCCATCCATATGGGCACCTCGACCCCTGTCCATATGGGCACCCTGACCCCCACCCCATGGGCACCTCGACCCCCATCCATATGGGCACCCCGACCCCCACCCCATGGGCACCCTGACCTCCACCCCCATGGGCACCCCGGCCCCCACCCCCATGGGCACCTCGACCCCCATCCATATGGGCACCCCAACCCCCACCCCCATGGGCACCCCGACCCCCGTCCATACGGGCACCCTGACCTCCACCCCATGGGCACCTCAACCCCCATCCATATGGGCACCCCAACCCCCACCTCCATGGGCATCAGATCTCACTGTAACCCCAACACTCAACCCCATGATCACCCCAACTCCCATCCACCCCCACAACCCCATCCCCATCTCCACTGACACCCTGATACCCAGCCCCCACGTACCCCAATGCTCAGCCCCACGGTCTCCATGCTACCCACCGTGCCGTGCGCCCCGCTCCCCCATTCCCACAGTAACTCCAATCCCCATCTGCATGAGCACCACAGCTCCCATCCATACGGGCACCCTGACCCCCCACCGACCCCCACCCCCACGGCGCCTCGACCCCTGTCCACATGGGCACCCCGACCCCCACCCCATGGGCACCCTGACCCCCACCCCCATGGGCACCTCAACCTCCGTCCACTTGGGCACCCCCAACCCCTACCCCCACAGCACCCCCCCACCCCACAGACACCCCGATGCTCGGTCCCTCTTGAACCCCCCCCCACACGAGGCCGCCGTGCTCAGGCTGCAAGGCGCCCAGCAGCAGGGAGGGATTGGCACGGGGACACGGCGGGGGCCGTTCTGAAGCCCAAACGCGGAGCTCACCATCGCAGAGCAGATGCTGGTGCCTCGCAGGCTGTCCCCTCGCAGGCTGTCCCCTCGCAGGCTGTCCCCTCGCAGGCTGCCCTGCGGCTCTCCGTGCGCAGCTGCAGCGTCTCCTCCAGCTGCAGAGCCGCGCTGTCAGAACCCAGGCGCCGCCGCGGCCCCCCGTCGGATCCCCGATGCTCCCCACACACTGCGGCGCTCGGCCCCACGGCCCCACCCAACATCCACCCCCACGGCGCCCCCATCCCCGTGGCGACTCAGCATTCAGCCCCCTGGGCATCGCTCCCAGCTCCCCAGCGCCCCAATTCCCATCCCTACAGTACCTTCATATCCAGCCCCATGGCCAAGCCAGCCTCCATCCCCAGAGCACCCGAAGATCCAGAACCCTGGATACCCCAATGCCCCCAATCCCCAATGCCCACAGAACCCCAATTCCCCACCCCTGTGGCATCCTGACGTTCAGCCCCGTGGATCCACAATTCCCAGCCCCACGGCACCCCAGGGCACAGCGCCATCGGTGCCCCGATCCCTACCCCCACAGCACCCCGATCCCCATCCCAATGGGCACCCCAATATCCAGCCCTATGGGCATTCCAATTCCCCTCTCCGTGGCCTCCAACCCCCATCCCAAAAGCACCCCAATATCCAGCCCCACGGCAACCCCAATCCCCACCCCAAAAGCACCCTAATACCCTGCCCCATGGCACCCCAATCCCCACCCCTTGGCACTTCAATTCCCATCCCCACGGCACCCCAGTATCCAGCCCTATAGGAATTCCAATTCCCCTTCCCATGGCCTCCAATCCCCCACCCCAAATGCACCCTCATATCCAGCCCCATGGCACCCCAATCCCCACCCCCTTGGCACCCCAATTCCCATCCCCACAGCACCCCAATATCCAGCCCCATGGCACCGCAATCCCCATCCCAAAAGCACCCCAATATCCAGCCCCACGGCACCCCAATCCCCATCCCAAAAGCACCCTCATATCCAGCCCCACGGCACCCCAATCCCCACCCCAAAAGCACCCTCATACCCTGCCCCATGGCACCCCCAATCCCCACCCCAAAAAGCACCCTAATATCCAGCCCCATGGCACCCCAATCCCCATCCCCACGGCACCCCAATATCCAGCCCTATGGGAATTCCATTTCCCCTCCCCATGGCACCTCAATTCCCACCCCAAAAGCACCCCAATCCCCCCCCCTTGTCACCCTAATTCCCACCCCCACAGCACCCAAAATCCAGTTCACCACAAATATCCCATCCCCATCCCGCTGCCTCCTCCCCAGAGACCCCCAGCACCCCTCACCCCATCCCCCACCTGGGTGCGCGTGTCGGTGCTGTGACTGGAGTGCAGGCGGCGGATGGAGTTCAGCGTCAGCTCCTCCTCACTGTGGGGCCACACCTCAGTGAGGGCCCCCATGTGGTCTATGGGTCCCTCCATGGGGTCTGCGGGTCCCTCCATGGGGTCTGTGGGTCCCCCATGGGGTCTATGGGTCCCTCCATGGGGTCTGCGGGTCCCCCCATGGGGTCTATGGGTCCCTCCATGGGGTCTATGGGTCCCCCCATGGGGTCTGTAGGTCCCCCCATGGGGTCTATGGGTCCCCCCATGGGGTCTGCGGGTCCCCCCATGGGGTCTGTGGGTCCCCCCATGGGGTCTGTGGGTCCCTCCATGGGGTCTATGGGTCCCCCATGGGGTCTGTGGGTCCCTCCATGGGGTCTGTGGGTTGCCCCATGGGGTCTGTGGGTCCCTCCATGGGGTCTGTGGGTCCCCCCATGGGGTCTATGGGTCCCTCCATGGGGTCTGTAGGTCCCCCCATGGGGTCTGTGGGTCCCTCCATGGGGTCTGCGGGTCCCCCATGGGGTCTGTGGGTCCCTCCATGGGGTCTGTGGGTCCCCCATGGGGTCTGTGGGTCCCTCCATGGGGTCTGTAGGTCCCCCCATGGGGTCTATGGGTCCCTCCATGGGGTCTGCGGGTCCCCCCATGGGGTCTGTGGGTCCCCCCATGGGGTCTGTGGGTCCCTCCATGGGGTCTATGGGTCCCCCATGGGGTCTGTGGGTCCCTCCATGGGGTCTGTGGGTCCCCCATGTGGTCTGTGGGTCCCCCCATGGGGTCTGTGGGTCCCCCATGGGGTCTGTGGGTCCCTCCATAGGGTCTGTGGGTCCCTCCATGGGGTCTATGGGTCCCTCCATGGGGTCTTTGGGGTCCAAGCGGTCCCCCCATGGGGTCTGTGGGGTCTATGGGTTCCATGGGGTCTCTGGGAGTCCTACCATAGGATCCATAGGGCCTATGGGGTCCACAGGGCTTATGGGGTCTATGGGGTCCAACCATGGGTTCTATGGGGTTCCACCACGGGGTCCATGGTGTCTATAGGGTCCCACCATGGGGTCCTTGGGGTCCATGGGGTTCCACCATGGGGTCACGTCTTGGTCTCCCACCATGGGGTTCCACCATGGGGCCCTTGGGGTCTGGGGGTTCCCACTATAGGGTAGATGGGGTCTATGGGGTTCCATCTATGGGGTTCCACCATGGGGTCTGTAGGGTCTACAGGGTCCTTGGGGTCCATGGGGTCCCATCCTATGGTCCCACCATGGAGTCCCACCATGCGCCCATGGGGTTCCACTATGGGGTCCCTGGGGTCTGTGGGTTCCCACCATGGGGTAGATGGGATCTATGGGGTTCCACCATGGGGTCCATGGGGTCTACAGGGTCCTTGGGGTCCATGGGGTCCCATCCTATGGTCCCACCATGGGGTCCCACCATAGGGTCCATGGGGTCCCACCATGGGGTCCCACCATGGGGTCCCACCTTGGGGTCCTTCATGTCCATGG
>NC_064462.1:1554918-1557418 GCF_023343835.1 Lagopus muta
GCGGCGGCACCGTCTACCCCGGTCCGACCGGCTCGCTCGCTCCTCTCGGGCGGCTAGAGGTCGCTGCCGTGTCGGCTGGGCAGCGGCGGCACCGTCTACCCCGGTCCGACCGGCTCGCTCGCTCGGCTCGGGCGGCTAGAGGTCGCTGCCGAGTCGGCTAGGCAGCGGCGGCACCGTCTACCCCGGTCCGACCGGCTCGCTCGCTCGGCTCGGGCGGCTAGAGGTCGCTGCCGAGTCGGCTAGGCAGCGGCGGCACCGTCTACCCCGGTCCGACCGGCTCGCTCGCTCGGCTCGGGCGGCTAGAGGTCGCTGCCGTGTCGGCCGCGCAGCGGCGGCACCGTCTACCCCGGTCCGACCGGCTCGCTCGCTCGGCTCGGGCGGCTAGAGGTCGCTGCCGTGTCGGCCGCGCAGCGGCGGCACCGTCTACCCCGGTCCGACCGGCTCGCTCGCTCGGCTCGGGCGGCTAGAGGTCGCTGCCGTGTCGGCCGCGCAGCGGCGGCACCGTCTACCCCGGTCCGACCGGCTCGCTCGCTCGGCTCGGGCGGCTAGAGGTCGCTGCCGTGTCGGCCGCGCAGCGGCGGCACCGTCTACCCCGGTCCGACCGGCTCGCTCGCTCGGCTCGGGCGGCTAGAGGTCGCTGCCGAGTCGGCTGGGCAGCGGCGGCACCGTCTACCCCGGTCCGACCGGCTCGCTCGCTCGGCTCGGGCGGCTAGAGGTCGCTGCCGAGTCGGCCGCGCAGCGGCGGCACCGTCTACCCCGGTCCGACCGGCTCGCTCGCTCGGCTCGGGCGGCTAGAGGTCGCTGCCGTGTCGGCCGCGCAGCGGCGGCACCGTCTACCCCGGTCCGACCGGCTCGCTCGCTCGGCTCGGGCGGCTAGAGGTCGCTGCCGTGCGGCTAGAGACTTGCGTGCAGGTCTACCCCGTTTCGGCGAGTCTTGGCGTCCGTGGCGTTGTGGGGGCGCTGCAGCTCCGGAGCGGCCAGAGGCGTCGCTCTAATTTTCTGCCTCCAGTTACGTCGAGGTAAACGTCGGCTGCTGTCGGCGCCTTTGCCGGTAGTCGGCGCCAACAGCTGCGGAGCTTTTTTTTCGGATGCCTTTCCTTTTCGTCGGTAGGAGAGAGTGCGGACTCTGCTC
Organism: Lagopus muta; assembly: GCF_023343835.1. Classification (NCBI taxonomy): domain Eukaryota; kingdom Metazoa; phylum Chordata; class Aves; order Galliformes; family Phasianidae; genus Lagopus; species Lagopus muta. Next base: position 1,556,051 of record NC_064462.1, read on the forward strand.
CTGAGACGGTGGTGAGCGGGCGCTCGCGAGCTGGGTTGACCGGCCGGGCAGAGAGGAAATGTGCGGCGGCGGCGGCGGCGGCTTTCTCGGGCGTCGGTTCGTTCGATCGACCCCGGTCGCTTCGGTGTGTCCTTGGCGCCCCGTCCCGCCGCTCGCTGGTGGTCTAACGGCGGTCTCTCGGGCGAGCAGCGAAAAAAAGCCGGGCGAGGCCAGAGAGCGTGCGGAGGGAAAACCGGCTCCCGCGTCACCAGGGCGAACCCGAGAAGGCGAGAGAGAGCGCGAACGGGAGGAATCCGACTAGCGCGCCGCCGGGGCGAAGCGGAGCAGGCGAGAGAGAGAGGGAGAGCCCCGAGAGGAAGGCGAGAGAGAAAGCAAGCGAGCGCGGAGAAGAAGGGCACGGGCCGGCGTGCCGGCACCCGAAGGTAGAAGGGCCGGGGGCGCCCCCGGGGAGGTCCCGCCGTAGGCGACGGTGGCAGGCGGGACCCGGAGCTCGTCGGCGGTCGTGGCGGCGGCGCCTCGTTCTCGCCTCGTTGTCCTTTCGCACCGCATCCTCACTCGCACGCGGGAGCCCAACCCGATCCCCCGGCGCTCCTCGGGCACGTCGGAGAGGCTTCCCGGCGGGCCGGTCCAAACCCGCTCCCCGACTCGTTCGGGGCGGCGTGGGGCGGGCCGGTGTTCAGGCACGGGCGAGCACCTCTCGTCGGACGTTGCCCACGCACACCCGCCTGCACGTGCGCGCGCGGTCTTTCCGCCGCGCCCCCGGGAAGGGCTCGCGCCTTCCCCCTCTCCCCCCTCTTCCCCCCCACCCCTCTTTCCGTGCATCGATCGATGAGGCCATTCGGGTCGCGTCGGAGAGGGCCCCCGGCGGGCCGGCACTTCCGCGCTCCTTTTCCCGTGGAAGCCGCGGCGTCGTCCGGTGTTCAGGCACGGGCGGCCTCCTCTCCGGTTCGCTTCCCGCCGTAGGCGAGGCGAGACGCTCGCCCGCCCGGGCCGGGAGCGGCGGGCGGCCGCCGCTCCGCGCCCAAGGAAAGGCTCGTCCGACCGAATCCAGCCGTGTGACGGCCGAGCGGCCCCGCGAGCCGCAGGCGTACCGAGTTCGTTCGTCGAGCGAGGCGCCGGCGCCGGCCTCGTCTCGGGGCCCGTCGGGTGCCGGCCGCGAGCAGCGAGCCGGCGGGGTGGCAACCGAGGAAAAACCGTGGGGAAAGCAAGCCAGCCGAGCAGACGGAAAGGGGGCTTCCGCCCGAGCGGGCGAGCCCGGAGGGAGCACAGCGCGGCGCGTCCCGCTCCGGAGTGGCCGGGGTGTGGGGGCCGGGGGCGTCCGCCGGCCTCCCCCTCGCTTTCGGGCCGCCGCAAGCAGCCTGCGTCGGT
>NC_064462.1:1569918-1574918 GCF_023343835.1 Lagopus muta
TTTCTCCGCCCGTCGGTTCGCCCGCTCCTTGATCCTGCTCGGGCCCGGCAGGCCCTCGCCAGGCGCGGCGGGTCGTGCCGGGGTTGCTGGGCTACAGCTGCCGGCCGGCGCCTGAGCCCTTCCTTACCCTCCCCCCCCCACCCGCCCTGCTCACGCTCGCGCGCACGCAACCCCCCTCCCCGCGCACCCCCCAGCCTCGACCCCTGACCCTCCTGACCCCTCTTCCCAGGCAGGTGCTCCTCGCAAACGGATTTCTGCTTTTTTTTTTTTTTTTTTCCTCCTAATTAATTCCTTTCTATTTTTGGCTTTCTAGTCTTCGCTTCCCTCGCTTTTTAAAAAAGTCTCATTGCTTTCTCTTCCCGTTTGTCTGTTCAAATAAAACCTCTCCTCGCGCGTCCATTTCCTCGCTCGCTGGCGCGAGGGGGACGGGGGTTGCGCCGTGCCGCCAGAGCCTCCTCCTCCTCCTCCTCCTCCTCCTCCTGTTCCCACCCCCCGCCCCCCACCGCCCCCGAGCTTCACCCCAACCCCGGCCTTTTACGCCGTGACGCGTTTTTCTGATTCCCGCTCTTTACGCCTGGTTTTCTACGGGCTCGCTCTCTCTCTCCTTTTTTGGTTTTGTTTTTCCTAGATCCCCTCTCTCTTTTCGCTTGGCCCTACTCCTTTGTCCGTCTCATCCCGATGGGTTTCCACCTACCCGTCCGCTCGCTCGCTTGCGGGCGCGGGTGGTCGCCACGGGGTGGCGGGCAGAGCTGGCGGCTGCCCGTCCGAGACAACCCCCCCCCCCCCCCCCTCCACCCGCGGCCCCTCTCCCTACCGTTCCCCCCCCCCCCCCCCCCACCGAGCACGCCACGCGTGATTTCGTCTCGACTGATTTTTTTTTTTCCCTAGTTTTTTTTTTTTTAACGTTCGGCGTTCTCCTTCTTTTCCTTCTTTTTCCCCCGCTCCCTGCTTTTTCGTTTTTAAGAACTTCCTAATTTTTATACGTTTTTCTAACGTGCTTTCGAATGTCTTTCTGTTTCTTCGCTGACGTATTTGCTCGGTCAATCCGCCTGCAGCACCCGTACGTGTTATTCCGGGTTTTTTTCCACCCTGCTCTCAAAACCCCCCCCCCCCCCCCCCCCCCACCAGGGCCCCTCTTACTTTCTTCTCCAAGCCGCTGCCCGTCCGTCCGACGTCCGTGCGAGCGCTCGTTTGCTGGCTCGTCGTCCGTTCCCTTCTTTTCTTCTTGGGGGACGTCGGCCGAGACAGCTGCGGGATTGGGGTTTTCCGTTACTCGTTTCCTTTCCCGCCTTTCCTTTCTTTTCCCGCCGTCCCTGCCCGTCCCCCACCACCCACCCGACTCCCCAGGGGAAAGGCGGGGGGGGCGGACCCGCTGGCTCGGCCGGACGGTGGCCAACGCCGAGGCTCGGCGTGCGGCGCCCCCCCCAACCCCCCCCCCCCCCCCCCCCCCCCCCCCCACCCCGCAACCTCCACCCCCCCCCCCCCCCCCCGGCTCCGCCCCGCCCGATCGGCCCGGCTTTGTTCGTCTTTCCCGCCTTTTTTTGTTCTTTCGAATTTTCTCTCCCCCTGCCCTCCGGCGGGCCGGACCCGATGGCTTCGGCCGGTCCCCGCTGACCCCAGCCCCGCACGCGCCTTCTTTTCTTTCCGTTTCTTTCTCTCTTTTTTTTTTTTTTTTTTTTTTTTTTTTTTTTTTTCCCTTTGGGAGGGGTGGGGGTCTTCAGTTGAGTGGGGGGGGGGGGGGGGGGGGGGTCCGGAGAGAGGCTCGGGGCGAGCCCGGCACCCGGACGAGTCGAACGAACGAATCCCAGACACGCACACCCACCCACCCGTACCCGGCCCCGGGACGGACGAGGCCGTTCCCCGCCGGCCTACCTCTGCCGCCGTCTCCCCGCCGTTACTTCTCCTCCCCGCGCCGACGCGAGCGGCCGTCCTCTCGCGAGCCCGCCGCGCTTTCCCGCCCGCTCGGCTCCGCGTGGGCGGGGACCCGCCGGCGCCTGCGCGCTTCCTCGAGAGGCCGCGTTCGCGGGTCCCCGGGGGGGAAGGGGGGGCGGGGGGGAGTCGGGGGGGAGTCGGGTGCGCGTGCCCAACACAACGGCGAGGGGAAAAGCGGCCCCCCCCCCCCCCCCCCCCTCCACAACCGACCCAACCCAACCCGTCACCCCCCCCCCCCCCCCCCCCAGCCTGCAAGCCGCGGGCGGGTTGGGTTTCAAATACCCGAGTCGAAACACCCGACGCGAAGAGTTACCGGGCCACCGAGCGAAAAGGAAACGCAACGAAAAGTGTCACACAAGCGAACGCGCACACAAACACAAGCCGGTGAAAAAAAATAAAGGAACGGACAGGCAAACGAACGCACGCGAGGCGAACGGGAACGGGCCTCCGCCGGTCCCCGGGCCGCGGCCGGACGCCCCTCGCAGCCGGCTCGGTCAGTCGCGCCTGCCGCCGAGCCGCGGAGCCGGAGTACGCCCGGAACGGGCCGGGTCCGCCCTGCACCGACCGACCGACCGGCTCGGTCGCTCCGAGGCGGCGGCGGCGGCGGCGGCGGCGGCTCGGGTACGACGGAAGGGCGGCCCGGCCCCGGCGAGCGCCGACCCGCCCGGTCGCTCCGCGGCTGCGGCCGGACTGCGCGCCGTCTGCCCGACTCCGAGCGGCTCGGCCGGTCCGCGGCGGCGTGGAGAGGCGGCTGCCGGGCAGCGCGGCGCGGCGCGGCGCGGCACGGCACCGCACGGCGCGCCGGCAACGTCCGCCCGGCTCCGAGCGGCGCGGACCGCAGGCGGAGGCGCCTACGGGTCGCTCCCGTCGCGGTACGGGAGCGGCGGAGAGCTCTACCCGTTTACGAGCGGCACGATCGCTCCGGGGCGGCGGCGGCGGAGGGGGGGGAAACCGATTCGCAAGCTCGGCTCGGGCGAACGGCGGAGGCCGCTGCGAGGGCCGGCCGGCGCGTGTACGCCGGACCGGTGGGGCGGCCCCGGAGGGCGCCGACCGACCCGCTCGCTCCGCGCCGGAGTACGCCGGACCGGACGGGCCGCGCGCGGCGTGGGCGGCGTGAGCCGGTCGCAGCGAGGCGGAGCCCTGACTGAGCACGGTCTATCCGGCTCCGAGTGACTCGGCCGGTCTCCGCGGGGTGGTCGCTGCCGAGTCGGCCGGGCAGCGGCGGCACCGTCTACCCCGGTCCGACCGGCTCGCTCGCTCGGCTCGGGCGGCTAGAGGTCGCTGCCGAGTCGGCTGCACAGCGGCGGCACCGTCTACCCCGGTCCGACCGGCTCGCTCGCTCGGCTCGGGCGGCTAGAGGTCGCTGCCGTGTCGGCCGCGCAGCGGCGGCACCGTCTACCCCGGTCCGACCGGCTCGCTCGCTCCTCTCGGGCGGCTAGAGGTCGCTGCCGTGTCGGCTGGGCAGCGGCGGCACCGTCTACCCCGGTCCGACCGGCTCGCTCGCTCGGCTCGGGCGGCTAGAGGTCGCTGCCGAGTCGGCTAGGCAGCGGCGGCACCGTCTACCCCGGTCCGACCGGCTCGCTCGCTCGGCTCGGGCGGCTAGAGGTCGCTGCCGAGTCGGCTAGGCAGCGGCGGCACCGTCTACCCCGGTCCGACCGGCTCGCTCGCTCGGCTCGGGCGGCTAGAGGTCGCTGCCGTGTCGGCCGCGCAGCGGCGGCACCGTCTACCCCGGTCCGACCGGCTCGCTCGCTCGGCTCGGGCGGCTAGAGGTCGCTGCCGTGTCGGCCGCGCAGCGGCGGCACCGTCTACCCCGGTCCGACCGGCTCGCTCGCTCGGCTCGGGCGGCTAGAGGTCGCTGCCGTGTCGGCCGCGCAGCGGCGGCACCGTCTACCCCGGTCCGACCGGCTCGCTCGCTCGGCTCGGGCGGCTAGAGGTCGCTGCCGTGTCGGCCGCGCAGCGGCGGCACCGTCTACCCCGGTCCGACCGGCTCGCTCGCTCGGCTCGGGCGGCTAGAGGTCGCTGCCGAGTCGGCTGGGCAGCGGCGGCACCGTCTACCCCGGTCCGACCGGCTCGCTCGCTCGGCTCGGGCGGCTAGAGGTCGCTGCCGAGTCGGCCGCGCAGCGGCGGCACCGTCTACCCCGGTCCGACCGGCTCGCTCGCTCGGCTCGGGCGGCTAGAGGTCGCTGCCGTGTCGGCCGCGCAGCGGCGGCACCGTCTACCCCGGTCCGACCGGCTCGCTCGCTCGGCTCGGGCGGCTAGAGGTCGCTGCCGTGCGGCTAGAGACTTGCGTGCAGGTCTACCCCGTTTCGGCGAGTCTTGGCGTCCGTGGCGTTGTGGGGGCGCTGCAGCTCCGGAGCGGCCAGAGGCGTCGCTCTAATTTTCTGCCTCCAGTTACGTCGAGGTAAACGTCGGCTGCTGTCGGCGCCTTTGCCGGTAGTCGGCGCCAACAGCTGCGGAGCTTTTTTTTCGGATGCCTTTCCTTTTCGTCGGTAGGAGAGAGTGCGGACTCTGCTCCTGAGACGGTGGTGAGCGGGCGCTCGCGAGCTGGGTTGACCGGCCGGGCAGAGAGGAAATGTGCGGCGGCGGCGGCGGCGGCTTTCTCGGGCGTCGGTTCGTTCGATCGACCCCGGTCGCTTCGGTGTGTCCTTGGCGCCCCGTCCCGCCGCTCGCTGGTGGTCTAACGGCGGTCTCTCGGGCGAGCAGCGAAAAAAAGCCGGGCGAGGCCAGAGAGCGTGCGGAGGGAAAACCGGCTCCCGCGTCACCAGGGCGAACCCGAGAAGGCGAGAGAGAGCGCGAACGGGAGGAATCCGACTAGCGCGCCGCCGGGGCGAAGCGGAGCAGGCGAGAGAGAGAGGGAGAGCCCCGAGAGGAAGGCGAGAGAGAAAGCAAGCGAGCGCGGAGAAGAAGGGCACGGGCCGGCGTGCCGGCACCCGAAGGTAGAAGGGCCGGGGGCGCCCCCGGGGAGGTCCCGCCGTAGGCGACGGTGGCAGGCGGGACCCGGAGCTCGTCGGCGGTCGTGGCGGCGGCGCCTCGTTCTCGCCTCGTTGTCCTTTCGCACCGCATCCTCA
>NC_064462.1:1587418-1594918 GCF_023343835.1 Lagopus muta
CGTTCGTTCGTTCATTCATTCAGTCATTCATTCATTCATTCGGTTTCGCTCAACTACTCGCTTGACGAAAATATTCCTCGACGCGCCCGGCCGCTCGTTCCCTGGCGCGCGTGCGCAGGCCCGGCCCGGCCCGGCGGGGCCTTGCCAGGAGGGGGCTGTCGCCACGGGGTTGCGGGGGGAGGCAGGCCGATGGGGCGCACCCTCCGCCCCCCCCCCACCCTCCGTCACCTCCCGGACTCACCTGGCGCGACCGTGCCGTCGTGAGTCTCCGTCCGGGGTTCTTCAAAGCCGTGCTCTCCTCGCTTTTTGAAGCTGCCGCTCGCTCGTTCAAAGGCGGGCGGACGGACGGACGGACGGACAGACGGACGGACAGATAAATAAACAAACGACAAACAAAGGACGCGTCTTTCCCATGGTCGCTTTTCTTTTCGCTCCTCGATTCCTTCGCTCCCTCCCTCCCTCCCTCGCTCGCTCGCTCGCTCGCGCGCCGCAGGCCGTCCCCCCGCAGCCTCGACCCCCGACCCTCCCTCCCTCTCCCGGGTTCCCCTCGCCAGGCCGTCTTCTGGCTTCTTTCTTTTTCATTCCCGTCCCTTCCCTCTCCACGCGTTTCTCCGCCCGTCGGTTCGCCCGCTCCTTGATCCTGCTCGGGCCCGGCAGGCCCTCGCCAGGCGCGGCGGGTCGTGCCGGGGTTGCTGGGCTACAGCTGCCGGCCGGCGCCTGAGCCCTTCCTTACCCTCCCCCCCCCACCCGCCCTGCTCACGCTCGCGCGCACGCAACCCCCCTCCCCGCGCACCCCCCAGCCTCGACCCCTGACCCTCCTGACCCCTCTTCCCAGGCAGGTGCTCCTCGCAAACGGATTTCTGCTTTTTTTTTTTTTCCTCCTAATTAATTCCTTTCTATTTTTGGCTTTCTAGTCTTCGCTTCCCTCGCTTTTTAAAAAAGTCTCATTACTTTCTCTTCCCGTTTGTCTGTTCAAATAAAACCTCTCCTCGCGCGTCCATTTCCTCGCTCGCTGGCGCGAGGGGGGCGGGGGTTGCGCCGTGCCGCCAGAGCCTCCTCCTCCTCCTCCTCCTCCTCCTCCTCCTCCTGTTCCCACCCCCCGCCCCCCACCGCCCCCCGACCTTCACCCCAACCCCGGCCTTTTACGCCGTGACGCGTTTTTCTGATTCCCGCTCTTTACGCCTGGTTTTCTACGGGCTCGCTCTCTCTCTCCTTTTTTGGTTTTGTTTTTCCTAAATCCCCTCTCTCTTTTCGCTTGGCCCTACTCCTTTGTCCGTCTCATCCCGATGGGTTTCCACCTACCCGTCCGCTCGCTCGCTTGCGGGCGCGGGTGGTCGCCACGGGGTGGCGGGCAGAGCTGGCGGCTGCCCGTCCGAGACAACCCCCCCCCCCCCCCCCCTCCACCCGCGGCCCCTCTCCCTACCGTCCCCCGTCCCCCCCCCACCGAGCACGCCACGCGTGATTTCGTCTCGACTGATTTTTTTTTTTCCCTAGTTTTTTTTTTTAACGTTCGGCGTTCTCCTTCTTTTCCTTCTTTTTCCCCCGCTCCCTGCTTTTTCGTTTTTAAGAACTTCCTAATTTTTATACGTTTTTCTAACGCGCTTTCGAATGTCTTTCTGTTTCTTCGCTGACGTATTTGCTCGGTCAATCCGCCTGCAGCACCCGTACGTGTTATTCCGGGTTTTTTTCCACCCTGCTCTCAAAACCCCCCCCCCCCCCCCCCCCCCACCAGGGCCCCTCTTACTTTCTTCTCCAAGCCGCTGCCCGTCCGTCCGACGTCCGTGCGAGCGCTCGTTTGCTGGCTCGTCGTCCGTTCCCTTCTTTTCTTCTTGGGGGACGTCGGCCGAGACAGCTGCGGGATTGGGGTTTTCCGTTACTCGTTTCCTTTCCCGCCTTTCCTTTCTTTTCCCGCCGTCCCTGCCCGTCCCCCACCACCCACCCGACTCCCCAGGGGAAAGGCGGGGGGGGCGGACCCGCTGGCTCGGCCGGACGGTGGCCAACGCCGAGGCTCGGCGTGCGGCGCCCCCCCCATCCCCCCCCCCCCCCCCCCCCCTCCCCCCACCCCGCAACCTCCACCCCCCCCCCCCCCCCCCCCGGCTCCGCCCCGCCCGATCGGCCCGGCTTTGTTCGTCTTTCCCGCCTTTTTTTGTTCTTTCGAATTTTCTCTCCCCCTGCCCTCCGGCGGGCCGGACCCGATGGCTTCGGCCGGTCCCCGCTGACCCCAGCCCCGCACGCGCCTTCTTTTCTTTCCGTTTCTTTCTCTCTTTTTTTTTTTTTTTTTTTTTTTTTTTTTTTTTTTCCCTTTGGGAGGGGTGGGGGTCTTCAGTTGAGTGGGGGGGGGGGGGGGGGGGGGTCCGGAGAGAGGCTCGGGGCGAGCCCGGCACCCGGACGAGTCGAACGAACGAATCCCAGACACGCACACCCACCCACCCGTACCCGGCCCCGGGACGGACGAGGCCGTTCCCCGCCGGCCTACCTCTGCCGCCGTCTCCCCGCCGTTACTTCTCCTCCCCGCGCCGACGCGAGCGGCCGTCCTCTCGCGAGCCCGCCGCGCTTTCCCGCCCGCTCGGCTCCGCGTGGGCGGGGACCCGCCGGCGCCTGCGCGCTTCCTCGAGAGGCCGCGTTCGCGGGTCCCCGGGGGGGAAGGGGGGGCGGGGGGCAGTCGGGGGGGGAGTCGGGTGCGCGTGCCCAACACAACGGCGAGGGGAAAAGCGGCCCCCCCCCCCCCCCTCCGCAACCGACCCAACCCAACCCGTCACCCCCCCCCCCCCCCCCCAGCCTGCAAGCCGCGGGCGGGTTGGGTTTCAAATACCCGAGTCGAAACACCCGACGCGAAGAGTTACCGGGCCACCGAGCGAAAAGGAAACGCAACGAAAAGTGTCACACAAGCGAACGCGCACACAAACACAAGCCGGTGAAAAAAAATAAAGGAACGGACAGGCAAACGAACGCACGCGAGGCGAACGGGAACGGGCCTCCGCCGGTCCCCGGGCCGCGGCCGGACGCCCCTCGCAGCCGCCTCGGTCAGTCGCGCCTGCCGCCGAGCCGCGGAGCCGGACTACGCCCGGAACGGGCCGGGTCCACCCTGCACCGACCGACCGACCGGCTCGGTCGCTCCGAGGCGGCGGCGGCGGCGGCGGCGGCGGCGGCGGCTCGGGTACGACGGAAGGGCGGCCCGGCCCCGGCGAGCGCCGACCCGCCCGGTCGCTCCGCGGCTGCGGCCGGACTGCGCGCCGTCTGCCCGACTCCGAGCGGCTCGGCCGGTCCGCGGCGGCGTGGAGAGGCGGCTGCCGGGCAGCGCGGCGCGGCGCGGCGCGGCACGGCACCGCACGGCGCGCCGGCAACGTCCACCCGGCTCCGAGCGGCGCGGACCGCAGGCGGAGGCGCCTACGGGTCGCTCCCGTCGCGGTACGGGAGCGGCGGAGAGCTCTACCCGTTTACGAGCGGCACGATCGCTCCGGGGCGGCGGCGGCGGCGGCCGCACGGGCACGCGGGACCGACCGACCCCGCCACGCGCCGCGGCGAACGGCGGACGCCGCTGCGCGCGGCGGCTCACGTACGCCGGACCGGTCGGGCCGGCCCCGGCGGAGGGGGGGGAAACCGATTCGCAAGCTCGGCTCGGGCGAACGGCGGAGGCCGCTGCGAGGGCCGGCCGGCGCGTGTACGCCGGACCGGTGGGGCGGCCCCGGAGGGCGCCGACCGACCCGCTCGCTCCGCGCCGGAGTACGCCGGACCGGACGGGCCGCGCGCGGCGTGGGCGGCGTGAGCCGGTCGCAGCGAGGCGGAGCCCTGACTGAGCACGGTCTATCCGGCTCCGAGTGACTCGGCCGGTCTCCGCGGGGTGGTCGCTGCCGAGTCGGCCGGGCAGCGGCGGCACCGTCTACCCCGGTCCGACCGGCTCGCTCGCTCGGCTCGGGCGGCTAGAGGTCGCTGCCGAGTCGGCTGCACAGCGGCGGCACCGTCTACCCCGGTCCGACCGGCTCGCTCGCTCGGCTCGGGCGGCTAGAGGTCGCTGCCGAGTCGGCTGGGCAGCGGCGGCACCGTCTACCCCGGTCCGACCGGCTCGCTCGCTCGGCTCGGGCGGCTAGAGGTCGCTGCCGAGTCGGCTAGGCAGCGGCGGCACCGTCTACCCCGGTCCGACCGGCTCGCTCGCTCGGCTCGGGCGGCTAGAGGTCGCTGCCGAGTCGGCTAGGCAGCGGCGGCACCGTCTACCCCGGTCCGACCGGCTCGCTCGCTCGGCTCGGGCGGCTAGAGGTCGCTGCCGAGTCGGCTAGGCAGCGGCGGCACCGTCTACCCCGGTCCGACCGGCTCGCTCGCTCGGCTCGGGCGGCTAGAGGTCGCTGCCGTGTCGGCTGCGCAGCGGCGGCACCGTCTACCCCGGTCCGACCGGCTCGCTCGCTCGGCTCGGGCGGCTAGAGGTCGCTGCCGTGTCGGCCGCGCAGCGGCGGCACCGTCTACCCCGGTCCGACCGGCTCGCTCGCTCGGCTCGGGCGGCTAGAGGTCGCTGCCGTGTCGGCCGCGCAGCGGCGGCACCGTCTACCCCGGTCCGACCGGCTCGCTCGCTCGGCTCGGGCGGCTAGAGGTCGCTGCCGTGTCGGCCGCGCAGCGGCGGCACCGTCTACCCCGGTCCGACCGGCTCGCTCGCTCCTCTCGGGCGGCTAGAGGTCGCTGCCGTGTCGGCTGGGCAGCGGCGGCACCGTCTACCCCGGTCCGACCGGCTCGCTCGCTCCTCTCGGGCGGCTAGAGGTCGCTGCCGAGTCGGCCGCGCAGCGGCGGCACCGTCTACCCCGGTCCGACCGGCTCGCTCGCTCGGCTCGGGCGGCTAGAGGTCGCTGCCGTGTCGGCCGCGCAGCGGCGGCACCGTCTACCCCGGTCCGACCGGCTCGCTCGCTCGGCTCGGGCGGCTAGAGGTCGCTGCCGTGTCGGCCGCGCAGCGGCGGCACCGTCTACCCCGGTCCGACCGGCTCGCTCGCTCGGCTCGGGCGGCTAGAGGTCGCTGCCGTGTCGGCCGCGCAGCGGCGGCACCGTCTACCCCGGTCCGACCGGCTCGCTCGCTCCTCTCGGGCGGCTAGAGGTCGCTGCCGTGTCGGCTGGGCAGCGGCGGCACCGTCTACCCCGGTCCGACCGGCTCGCTCGCTCCTCTCGGGCGGCTAGAGGTCGCTGCCGAGTCGGCCGCGCAGCGGCGGCACCGTCTACCCCGGTCCGACCGGCTCGCTCGCTCGGCTCGGGCGGCTAGAGGTCGCTGCCGAGTCGGCCGCGCAGCGGCGGCACCGTCTACCCCGGTCCGACCGGCTCGCTCGCTCCTCTCGGGCGGCTAGAGGTCGCTGCCGTGTCGGCTGGGCAGCGGCGGCACCGTCTACCCCGGTCCGACCGGCTCGCTCGCTCGGCTCGGGCGGCTAGAGGTCGCTGCCGTGTCAACCGCGCAGCGGCGGCACCGTCTACCCCGGTCCGACCGGCTCGCTCGCTCGGCTCGGGCGGCTAGAGGTCGCTGCCGAGTCGGCTGGGCAGCGGCGGCACCGTCTACCCCGGTCCGACCGGCTCGCTCGCTCGGCTCGGGCGGCTAGAGGTCGCTGCCGAGTCGGCCGCGCAGCGGCGGCACCGTCTACCCCGGTCCGACCGGCTCGCTCGCTCCTCTCGGGCGGCTAGAGGTCGCTGCCGTGTCGGCTGCGCAGCGGCGGCACCGTCTACCCCGGTCCGACCGGCTCGCTCGCTCGGCTCGGGCGGCTAGAGGTCGCTGCCGTGCGGCTAGAGACTTGCGTGCAGGTCTACCCCGTTTCGGCGAGTCTTGGCGTCCGTGGCGTTGTGGGGGCGCTGCAGCTCCGGAGCGGCCAGAGGCGTCGCTCTAATTTTCTGCCTCCAGTTACGTCGAGGTAAACGTCGGCTGCTGTCGGCGCCTTTGCCGGTAGTCGGCGCCAACAGCTGCGGAGCTTTTTTTTCGGATGCCTTTCCTTTTCGTCGGTAGGAGAGAGTGCGGACTCTGCTCCTGAGACGGTGGTGAGCGGGCGCTCGCGAGCTGGGTTGACCGGCCGGGCAGAGAGGAAATGTGCGGCGGCGGCGGCGGCGGCTTTCTCGGGCGTCGGTTCGTTCGATCGACCCCGGTCGCTTCGGTGTGTCCTTGGCGCCCCGTCCCGCCGCTCGCTGGTGGTCTAATGGCGGTCTCTCGGGCGAGCAGCGAAAAAAAGCCGGGCGAGGCCAGAGAGCGTGCGGAGGGAAAACCGGCTCCCGCGTCACCAGGGCGAACCCGAGAAGGCGAGAGAGAGCGCGAACGGGAGGAATCCGACTAGCGCGCCGCCGGGGCGAAGCGGAGCAGGCGAGAGAGAGAGGGAGAGCCCCGAGAGGAAGGCGAGAGAGAAAGCAAGCGAGCGCGGAGAAGAAGGGCACGGGCCGGCGTGCCGGCACCCGAAGGTAGAAGGGCCGGGGGCGCCCCCGGGGAGGTCCCGCCGTAGGCGACGGTGGCAGGCGGGACCCGGAGCTCGTCGGCGGTCGTGGCGGCGGCGCCTCGTTCTCGCCTCGTTGTCCTTTCGCACCGCATCCTCACTCGCACGCGGGAGCCCAACCCGATCCCCCGGCGCTCCTCGGGCACGTCGGAGAGGCTTCCCGGCGGGCCGGTCCAAACCCGCTCCCCGACTCGTTCGGGGCGGCGTGGGGCGGGCCGGTGTTCAGGCACGGGCGAGCACCTCTCGTCGGACGTTGCCCACGCACACCCGCCTGCACGTGCGCGCGCGGTCTTTCCGCCGCGCCCCCGGGAAGGGCTCGCGCCTTCCTCCTCTCCCCCCTCTTCCCCCCCACCCCTCTTTCCGTGCATCGATCGATGAGGCCATTCGGGTCGCGTCGGAGAGGGCCCCCGGCGGGCCGGCACTTCCGCGCTCCTTTTCCCGTGGAAGCCGCGGCGTCGTCCGGTGTTCAGGCACGGGCGGCCTCCTCTCCGGTTCGCTTCCCGCCGTAGGCGAGGCGAGACGCTCGCCCGCCCGGGCCGGGAGCGGCGGGCGGCCGCCGCTCCGCGCCCAAGGAAAGGCTCGTCCGACCGAATCCAGCCGTGTGACGGCCGAGCGGCCCCGCGAGCCGCAGGCGTACCGAGTTCGTTCGTCGAGCGAGGCGCCGGCGCCGGCCTCGTCTCGGGGCCCGTCGGGTGCCGGCCGCGAGCAGCGAGCCGGCGGGGTGGCAACCGAGGAAAAACCGTGGGGAAAGCAAGCCAGCCGAGCAGACGGAAAGGGGGCTTCCGCCCGAGCGGGCGAGCCCGGAGGGAGCACAGCGCGGCGCGTCCCGCTCCGGAGTGGCCGGGGTGTGGGGGCCGGGGGCGTCCGCCGGCCTCCCCCTCGCTTTCGGGCCGCCGCAAGCAGCCTGCGTCGGTTTTCCTGCCGCGTCCCCGCCCGCTGCGGAGCGCGCCGCCCCGGGAGAGAGAGAGAGAGAGAGGGCCCCCGAGCGGGGGGTCGCGCCCGCCTCGAGGTCGCGTTCTCCTCTAGCACGTCCGCCTTCCGCGGCGGGGGGTCCCGTTCGCCC